>NC_029781.3:58385133-58405494 GCF_000817695.3 Arachis duranensis
GGAGAGAGATGATCCCGTCGGGCTCGATAAAGTGATCGCCTAAGCACGACTTCTGTCGTCATCGGATCGATCACGTTCTCGCCTCCTAGGTTCCCTTATGAATTGCGAGAACTCCACCAGCTTGCCTTCAAGGATTGTTTGTTCCAGAGCGTCCTTTAAGTCAAAGCAATCTTTGGTTTTATGGATGAAAAACCCCAATTTTAGGGTTTATTTTGTACGAAATTTGGGGGTTTTATCAATATTCTTTCACACTTATTCATATAAAAGGCATGGTTTTGTGTTTCCATCCCAATTTTGCTTCATGGTTGAAAACATGCTCCTTTGACCTTAAATATGCTATATTTTTAATCCTCTTCTATTATCATTCGATGCCGTGATGTGTTTGTTAAGTGATTTCAGAGTTTATAGTGCAGGTATGGCTTAGAAAAGAGGAAGGAAGCATGCACAAGTGGAAGGGACATGAAAAATGGAAGATTTGGAGATTTAGCATCGACGCGTACGCGTGCCTTGCGCGCACGCGTGGATGTATGATGCTGGAATTGGCGCAAATTGCTGGCGCATTCGCGTGGATGAGCAAAAATCCCATCGACGCGTACGCGTGCCTTACGCGTACGTGTGGCTTAAAAATCTCATCGACGCGTAAGCGTGACCCACGCGTACGCATGACGCGCAGCACGTGACTTCATTAGTGAAATTGTGCCTAGTGATTTCTGAAGAGCTTTAGGGCCCATTCTAGAGGAATTCTGAATGATAAAGACCCAAGATGAGCAAGGGAATAGAGGGATTCACACATTTTTAGGGATTTTTAGCTAGTTTTTGGAGTTTATGTTCTAGAGAGAGAAACTCTCACCTCTCTAGGTTTTGGCTTTATCAATTTGAATTTCTCTTGGATCCTTTGGTTAGATCTGAATTTATCTCAAGTTTACATTGCTTTAATTTGTAGATCTCATTCTTCTACTCTTGTTTTTGTGTTCTTCTTACTCAAGTTATTGTAGATCTTGGATTTGGATCTTGTTTCTTTTGAATTTTATTAATGCATTGAGGTATTTCATGTTCATTGTTGTTAATTGCTCAATTGTTGTTAATTGTTTGTGGTAGAAAACTTTGATTTGAATTTTCTTCTCAATTTGACAATGTCCTTCATTCTTGTTCACCAAGTGTTTGAGAAATTGTAAACTATAGTTATGGAGCAGACTTTTCACTTTTGGATTGGGGGTTGAGTTATTGGAGACACTTGAATTGTCAATGTCCTTTATTGACTCATAATTGGAAATTGCTAATTGATTCGCATGCCACTAAAGCTAGTCTTTCCTTAGGGGTTGACTAGGACTTGTAGACTCAAATTGATTATCTCCACTTGACTTTTCTCCATAGTTAGAGGTTGACTAAGTGGAGCAATAACTAATTATTGTCACAATTGATGGAGACTATGATGATAGGACTTCGAATTCTCACCCCTAGACAAGGCTTTTACATTGATTGGTTGTCATTCACTTTTATTAGTTTGATTTCTTGGCTCTCTTATTTCAATTGTTAATTGCTCATTGTCTCAATTTATGCTTATCTACTTTCCTTTTACTTACCTTGAAAACATCAAGAGAACTCCTAACCAATGATGTGCATCGTAGGGAATTCATAGGGAGAACGACTCAGGATTCTACTCCCGATTATTGATTTTTGAATTGTGGTGACACATTTTCTAAATTTGATACGGGATTGCTTGTTGATTTAGACTATACTCGCAACAGATTTTATTGATAAATTCTATATCGACAAAATATCTCGCATCAATGGCCGAAACCTTGTGGTAGTCGTAGTAGAGGTTTTTGTTTCCTTCAGTTTTGTCCTTGAGCTGACGAGGCTTCGACAAGATACATTTGTCGGCTAACTGCTGGTATACTTCAGTGATCGGGACCATTAATGGGGGGTGTAATTAGTGAATTTTCCTACATGAGGGGACAACTTGAAGGATTTAGCTGGCCCTCCATCCTTGGAGTGTTCTTTGGGTCTTTCTCCGCTCTTGTGCTGAGGGTAGAATGGTACGCGGGCTGCCACTTGTTGGATGCCACAACTTGGCTGACCTCCTTGTCATTTATGTACTCTCTCACCACGTTCTGGATTTTCTGCATCGTCTAAACCGGCTTGGCAGTGAGGTATTTCTTGAAGTATTCATTCAGCAGCCCGTTTGTTAGGCAAAGGCTGGCCACTGAGTCGGTCAGGCCGTCTATCTCTAAGCATTTGTCATTGAACCTTTCCAGGTACTTCCTGGTCGGTTTGCTGCTTCATTGTGTCACCCCTATAAGATTGATCGGGTGCTTAGCCTTGGAAATATGCATGGTAAACTGTGCCAGAAAACCTCAGGTTATGTTCGCGAAAACCCTCACGAACCCCTGGGAGAGTGTGTTGAACCCCCGGATTGCCGGTCTCGCCAGGGTCACAGGGAAAGCGCGACACTTCACCTCATCACGCACGCCTTCCAGGTCCATCCTGGCCCCAAAGGCTGTTAGGTGCTCCTGGGGGTCCTGGGTTCTGTCGTATCTCATGTCCGTGGGCTTGTCGAAATATTTCGGCAACCGGACCTCGAGAATGGAGTGGTGGAAGGGGGTCGCTCCCATGATGATAGGTCACCTTCTCGGTCTCTCCCTGTCCTCCTTTCGGTTTTCCCCCTAGTGTGCCTTGCCTGGTGCTGACTATATATGATGGGGTCTTGTCGTCTCCTCAATATTTCCCTGCTCTCCCCCTGGTCTTCTGACTGAGCACGAGCTGGTGGGGATCGGGAGTCCGGGGTACGCCGGGTGTGGGTCCTCCGCGGGCTTCTTCCCCTGACATCCCCTCTTTGTCGAGGAAATCGAGGACTGGGTTGCCTTGGGTCGGGCTGGTAGCGATCCCTGGCCGTTAGCTCCCTCTCTAGATTTTGTACCCTGTGGCGCAACTCCTGCATTATCCTAGCGCTGACGCTTCTTGTCCCTTCGAAGGGACGTCCGTCCTGGGAACGAGAGTGAAGTTTGTTCCCTCGGGAGGGGGATCTCGTGCGTCCGCAGAAAGAGGCCAAATAGGCCGCTCCGCTCGCTCGGTGGGCGTGTTCCTTAGCGCGGGGCTCGTCACCACTTGGTCCTTCCACTGACCCTAATAGGAAATCCATCCAAGCCAGAATCATATAATATTGGATTTTAATGGCTAACTTTTTGTGTATTTTTGTAGCTATAATGATATATTAGAGGCCGTAACTATTAATAATACAAAATAGACTCGTTACAGGTGGTTGTTTATTGAAGAGTAAAGTATCATTTTTGTCCCAATGTTTGGTGTAAGTCTTAAAGTTGTCCTTAACGTTTAAATCGTCCTGTTTACGTTCCTAACGTTTCAAAATTGGCTCAATGTTGTCCTGCCATTAGAAATTTGCTAACAGAGTTGACGGTAGGATAAAATTAAAATATTTTTAAAACGTTAGGGACTTAAATATAACGACAACGTTGTGGACAAAAATGATACATAGAAATAAATTTTAATTTTATCTTTCAATAATATCAATGTTTTATGGTACATAGTTATTCAATTATTTTTTAATTACATTTAAGTAAATTACACTTAATCACATTAATGTCATTCTAAATAAATTTATTTTTTTATAATTTTTTTAATGATTTTCACTCATCACAAAATATTTGTAGAATGACTAATACATAAACTTGCGACAAGCAAATTTCAATTTTTCCTTCAATAATTTCAATTTTTTTACACAAATAATTACTTAATTTATTTTCTAATTTTGCTCTTAATCAAAAATAAATTCATTTAGGAAAAAATAATGTGATTAAGAATAAAATTAAAAAATAATTGAATAATTATATACTGTAAAAATTTGATATTACTGAAGAATAAAATTAAAAATAAAATTTAACTAAATTAAACATCAGATATAAAATGTACAATTTATACTTTATTGTATATTTATTGTTTTTTTTCTTTTCTGCAAGTTTATGTACTTGTCATTCTACAAAAAGTTCATGATGACTAAAAATCTTTAAGAGTAAAATTATAAAAAATAAATTTATTTAGAATGAGTGTAATGTGATTAAGTGTAATTTATTTGGATGTGATAAAAAAAATAATTGAATAACTATGTACCGTAAAAAATTGATATTATTTAAGGATAAAGCTAAGATTTATTTTTATGTATCGTTTTTGTCCACAACGTTTTTGTCCTATTTAAGTCCCTAACGTTTTAAAATCGTCTCAATTTTGTCCCGCCGTCAATTCTGTTAACAGATCCCTAACGATAGAATAATATTGAGTCAATTTTTAAACGTTAAGGATTTAAATAGGACGATTTAAATGTTAGAAACAATTTTAAAACTTACCCCAAATATTAGGGGCAAAAATGATACTTTACCCTTTATTAAAATTAGTTAAGGGTGCACGAGGGAGCTTGAATAATGCATACACATTCTCTTGAAATACGTGAACTGAAAATACTTATCTATGTGTTATGACTTTGTATGCAGTCGAGTTTATTAGTATTTCAATTCAAGTCATTTTTTGCTAGTTAAAAAAACTTTTTTAAGGTCACCGAAAAGAATATAACTTCTCAAGAATAAGAGTTGTTTTAACGAATTGTGAAGGATCATTTATTCATTTTAAAACAAGGTTTTACTAGAAGATTTTTCAGGTCTTTAAGGTTGTATTTGTTTTTGAGAAGAGGACAAGATAAGACACTGAGAACAAGATATAAAGGACAGAGACACAAAATTTTGTGTTGTATTCTGTGTGGGGATAAACTAGAAAAAATTATGAAAATCTAACATAATTATAAAAAATTAACAAGATTAATGAAAGAAAAAATAAAGAAAAAGTTATATTCCTTGTTAGTGTCTCTGTGTCCTTCCTGTCAGGATGGACACAAAATACACTAATTTAGTGTTCCTAGACACAATGTCTCTGTTCATATCTCATATATCAAATACGATTTTGTGTCACGTGTTCCTGTCTCAGTGTCCTGTCCTTGAAAATAAACGTAGCCTAATAAACTTTAGATCAGTTTAAAATAATTTTTGAGATATCTACAAAACTTGAACAAATTAAGATCTTTTAGAAGAAAATAAACACAATGCACAAGGTAAAAGATAAGACTTAAGAAGATGTACTTAGCAATATATAGTAGTTCGACTCAAAATGTCTAAATCCAATTTTCAAGAGAAGTTATGAGTTCTATTAATAAAATAAATGTCTATTGATAATTCTTTCCATCAAGTCTTCCTAAGCTATAGCTTTAACGTACACTGAACCGAAATTCAATATAAGAAATTTAGATATTATTCTCTCAAGCTTTTTTAGGCAACAATTTTGACTCAACCTGAACCTGAACCACAATCTAATCTAAGGACTTTTAATATTCTATTGACCTTTCCATAAAAGACTCGCATTAGATCCCTGATGACTTGCATCATTTATCTTTTTTACCTATGCAAAAGGACTATAAAAAGAACACATACTCATTGTTTCATTGCAATTTCATGAGCAAAATAGTAAATATTATGGTGCATTGCTTTAAAATGGGTTTGTGTTAAGTTTCAGGTGAAAAGTGCAATAATAGGAGAAGAAAACAACAAAACAGAACTGGGCGTGTGAAACTGGCGTACCACATAGAGCAAACGCCATGAAAGTATATGGGCGTGGCACAACAGGAGTTGGGCGTGGCACGCTGGTACAATTTTCTAGAGAGCTTTGATGAATGCCACAAGAGGGGGGTGGCACGCCAAGCTAGGCGTGGCACACCAAGACCATCAACCACTATGGGCGTGCCACTTGAAAGATGGGGCGTGCTGTGCCAATTCATTAATCCTAAGGTTCAAGCACTTGGGCGTGCCACTTGATATTGAAGGCGTGGCACGCCAATCTCTCATCATCACTTGGGCGTGCCACTTGAGGAGCCAGGTGTGGTACGCCAAGCTTGAAGAAGGCCATCATCACTTGAGCGTGCCACTTGAACATCACGGCATGGCACGCTAGTATAAATTTCCAGAGGCGAGATTGAAGGTCCAAACACATGGGCGTGCCACTTGAGATTGAAGGCGTGACTGACGGAGGTGAAAATTGACCAATTAAGAATTTAATGGAAAAAATACGCTGCAAGTATAGTTCTTAACCAGTGAAAATCTGCTTATCAATTTAAAAAGGTTGTCACAAAATTAGAATAAAAGTACTGGGAGTATAAATATCAAGTCATCTCCCAACGAGTTGACAAAAGAATGCAACTTATTGAGAAATAGGAAAATAAATAAGAGAATTTATGTAATTTAAATGAAGATCTTGACCGAGAGAAGATTAATTGGAAATTCTATCCTTATTGGATTTTTTTCTCAAGATCAATTGATAATTGGTAGTTGTTTTCACTTAGTTATCCTTTACTGAATAAAGGAAAGTCAAGTAAGTTGGGAGTCAACTTCTATTCACAAGTTCTAATCCTCTCCCTTGGGAAGGATTAGCGTTAGTGACTAGAGAGTCAACGAACAATAAACCCAATTACAATTTGACCCTTGAGTATTCCAACTCAAGGTTCTCCTTTTAATCAACTCCCAATCAAGTTGGGGAACTACTCCATTATCATGAATGTAGACTTCACAAAATTAAAAGGGAAAATAAAGAAAGACATGATAAACAATTAACAAAAAGATCAATTAAAAATAAAAATAGTTCTTGTATTAATAAACTCTAAAAATAATTCAATTGTAACCCTGGACAAATTAAGGATATGACAGAGTAAGTGAAAAGTAAGAAAACAAACTAGAATGACGAAGTCTTGGCGGAGGTAACAACTCTTCTCAATATCCAAATCCAAAAGCAAATAAAATTCTAAGAACTATGAATGTGTAGAGAGAAAACCTAGAGGAGGAGTACAATCCGATCTAAAAACTAAAAACTATCTTCATGAGAATCTCCCCCGAGTCTCTGCATGTTCCTGGCTTTAGTCTGTGTTTCTGGGCCAAAAACTGGGTCAAAACGCGGCCCGAAATCGCCCTCAGCGATTTCTGTAAATTCTGCAGATCGCACATGTCACGCATACGCGTCGTCCACGCGATCGCGTCATCTAGTGTTTTTCCTCGCCACGCGTACGCGTCGTCCATGCGTTTGCATCATCCGTGCAGATTTCAATCCACGCGTTCGCGTCAGGCACGCGAACGCGTCACTGTGATTTTCTCCATTTCGCGCGGTTGCGTGAGCCATGCATCTGCGTCGGTGTTCGTTGGTCATCTCCTTGATTTCTTGTATTCCATCCATTTTTGCAAGCTTCCTCTCCATTCTCTAAGTCATTCCTGCCCTATGAAACTTGAAACACTTAACACACGGATCACGACATCGAATGGTATAAAAGAGAATTAAAATACACAATAAGAAGATCTCTAAGAAGCAAGTTTTCAACCATAGAACAACTTTGGGAAGGAATTGTAATATCATGCTATCACATGAATAAGTGGATAAAGACTTGATAAATCCACTCAATTAAACACAATATAAATTATAAAATAATAGTTTATCAACCTCCCCACACTTAAACATTAGCATGTCCTCATGCTTAGTTCAAAGAGATAAAATAAATGAGTAGGAGAAATGTAAGACTCATGCAATGCAATGCAACCTATATATATGAATGCAACTATATGATTTTGTCTACTTGGTTAAAAGTAAATAAGTTCTTTAAGACAAACATAAATCAAATTCCACTAATTCAAGTCATACAGTAAGAACAGGTAAACTTGTAAGAAGACAACTCATAAAAGTAGGGAACATAGTATCAAGCATTGAACCCTCACTGATGGTGTATGTGCACTCTAATCTCTCTAGTGTATAGGGTAATCACTCTATCCTTCTCTAATCATGCTTTCTAAATTTTGTTCTTTTCCTAACCAATCAACAATATTTAATGTACCAATGCAAACATCATGAGGCCTTTTCAAGGTTGTAATGGGGCTAAGGTAAGGGTAATGGTATATATATAAGGCTAAGTGAGCTATGAATTGAATCTTTGACTAGTCTAAGCTCTCACCTAACATACACATACTCTATATAACTCTAAAATCATGCATAGCTACCCAATTTTTCCACTTTTGCATTACATACTCATGCATCAACCTTCTTTTAATTTTCATCACATGTGCATTGATCTTTGGAACTTAACTCAACTTAGAATTGGTAAAAATATATTTTTTATTTTTTTATTTTTTTAAAGTAAAAGTAAAAACAACATATCAATGCACATGGATTTTTAATTTTTCTGTTTTACATGAGTAGGCACTCAAATACCCAATATTTTATTAAAGTAAGAACATAACATATTCCCTTATTAACCCATGTTCCCACAATTTTTTTCATACTTAATTAACGCACAATCTCTATCTTAAGTTAATCAAAGATTCAAATTGGGATATTTAATTATTTTTCTACTTAAGACTAGTGATGTGGTAAAATATAGAACAAATGGAATTTAAAAGGCTCAAAGTGGCTGACAAGGGTGATTTAAGGGGTCGGCTCATTTGGGATAAGTGAGCTAAATAAGTAATGGCCTCAATCATATGCATGCATATAACATATTAAGCATTGGATATATAGGATGAAACAAAATATAAATTACAATCATAGAGAAGTAAACACACAAGAATAAAATGTTTATGGTTAAATAGTGTAACCATATAAATAAGCTCAAAATCTCACGGGTTGTGTGTTCTTTAGCTCAAAAACCATGTTCCAAATACAACTTCAAACAAATTTAACACAAAAAGTTTTGATTTAAATTAGTGAAAATTTTCAAAAATAGGGTCTTAAAAAGAAACTCATTATATTTCAATGATGCATGAAAATTTGTCTCTCAACAAATTTTCTTTCGGCAAGTATACCGAATTGTCGTCAAGTAAAAACTCATAATAGAGTGAGGTCGAATCCCACAGGGATCGATTGGTCAAGCAACTTTAGTTGGAAGAATATGCTAGTTGAGCTAAACAGAGTGTAGTTGATGTTGTAGGAAATTAAATAGCGGGAAAGTAAATTGCAGGAAATAAAGTGCAGAATCTTAAATGGGGAATCGGGGAGATGAACATGGAAATAAATGGCAGAAAGTAAAGAGAATGGGTAAGATCAGAGGTGGGGAGTTCATTGGGCTCAGGAGATGTTGTATTTTCCGGATCAAATATATTTTTATCTCTTCTTCAATCAAAGCATCTATTGATCTCCTTGGCAATCTTAAGTGATTGGGTTCCAATTCCTTGGCAACCCAATCTCTCTAAGCTTGAACAATTGCCCAATTTCTTGATTTAATTGCTCATGGGAAGAGATGAAGTGTGGTCACTGATTATACCACATGTATTTCCAAATCACAGTGTTGGGAGGATTACATGTCACTATATCCGCCCAGACTCCAATTTGGTCCAACATGAGAAAGCATTTCTAGCATGATCTCCTCATCCCTTTTCCATGGCTCAAAGGAGATCCAATTATGGAGAGTTTCTTTTCCAAGACAACTAACCAATTGAATTAAGATCGAAAGCTTTCTAGTAAATCAAGAGAAAAGAAAGAAGAAGAAGAATGAAAACTATAATTGATGCATCAAATTACAACAGAGCTCCCTAACCCAATGAAAGGGGTTTAGTTATTCATTGCTCTGGAAATGGGAAATGGCAGAAAAGAATACATCCTTAGCTAGAAAAATGCAGAAAAGTAAATATACAGAGGGTAGTTCTCCAAAGTGATAAGCCCCTCTATAGTTCAAAACTACTCCTATATATACTACTCTTCTTGATCTTCTAGTGAGTTCTTCGAGTCTTGGATGTGGGCCTTAGATCTTGAGTTGAAGAAATTACAATTTTTAGTGGGCTCAGCTTGCAGAAAAGTGTGAGTTAGGCATCGGCGTTAGTGATGTTAACGTTAAGTGAAAATGTAGGTTCGAGAACGTTAGTGGCAATCACCTTTTTCACTAACGTCCAACCCCAAAATAGTCCACGTTAACTTCAACGTTAGTGGCTACCTTTGTCACTAACGCTACAAACGCCCCTCTTTCCCACGTTAGAGTTCACGTTAACTAGGTTAACGTGGTAGTGAATGCCATCTCCAACGTTGGTGACAAAGGTGAGTGTCACTAACGTTGGCTCATCAATCTTAGCTCCACGTTAACTTTCACGTTAGTGGTCTTAACATGACCACTAACGTGGGCAATGTTAGCTTGATCCAACATTAGTGACAAAGGTGAGTGTCACTAACGTTGGCATTGTCTTTTCTTCCATGTTAGAGTTCACGTTAACTAAGTTAATGTGACTCTTAACGTGGCCAATTGCCTCTTTGTAGCATTAGTGGTGTTCATGTTTACCACTAACACTGGAGCTCCCTTTATCTCCACGTTAACTACCACGTTAATGTAGTTAACGTGGCAATTAACGTGGGCTTATGATGGCTTCGCAGGCGTTATTGGCGACTACCTTTCTCATTAACGTTGCAAGCTCATTCCCATTCCACGTTAGTGGTCATGTTAATTAGATTAATGTGGCTATTAACGTGGTTCTTCCTAGCTTTTTTTGTCCTGAAATCAAGCAAATAAAGTGCATCAAAGCTCTAGCCCAAGTCATGAGATTATGCATCATCAATTTGTCATTCAATCCTTGCAAAATCCTCATGAAATCATGTAAAATTCACAATAGTTGCTTAAATCAAGGTGTAAGTGTATTTTCATCCAAAACTTGCCTTATTCACTAAGAAAATGTATGAAACTATCCTAAAATAGTAAAGAAAAGGTCAGTGAAACTAGCCTAGATGCCCTGGCATCACTCAACCAAATAGAACATGCATGCAAATAACCTATTATTAATGAATCTATCCTATTCTAATCGAAGGAAAAATAACTAAATATCATACTTTATTGATGTTAGGGAAGAGAAGTTACCTCCAGAAGTCAGGTACTGACCGACCTCCCCACACTTAAGGCTTTGCACCATCCTCGGTGCCATCTGTCTGGAACAAAGGGGGGCTGGTAGCAGTATCTCTACAGTCGGGACCGTTATGGCTCCTTGTGTTGGTAAATGAAGTGGAGTCCTGGGTGTCTCGGTCTTTGTCATGTCTGTGGTCTCCTGTGAGTAGCTCCTTGAGGTATGTGAATCGGCGCTAGTTATGGCGCTCTCTTAGCTTCACTTTCTATTCTTGCCGGTTTAACCTCTCCAGTATCTGATGGAGCAGTTGACTTGTTGAAGGTGCTTGTGGTGTGGAAGGAGAAATGTCTTCAACCTGTTCTGCAGGTTGGCTGGTAGTGGCTGCTGGAGGTCTGATATATTTCCTGTTAGGGATTTACTGATCACTCCGTGGAAGCATGGCTCTGGTGTCTCCAGCTCTGTATAAGACTCCGACTGCTGAGACGAGATCTGAAGCCACGGCGGAAAAAGGTAAGTTGCCCATAATTTGTACATGTCTCATGGCACTCCAGATGTGTCTTGGTAGGTTTAGAGGCTGGTCTGTAATGATACACCAGAGTAGAATAGCAATGTCTGCAGTGAATGAGGACTCATGAGTGCTCGGAAAGATGTAATGGGACATAATCTGTGCCCATAAGCGAGCTTCTAAGGTAAGTGCGGAAGCCGATATTCCCTTAGGTCGGGAACGATGGTTTCCGTAGATCCATGTGCTGCCAGGTTGTGCTATACTCTGAGAACGGTGTCCCAATCAAATTGGTATGTCTGGTGCTTGAGTAAGGCTTCTTGAAATGCTTCCAAACCTTTTGGAGCAGGGGGAAGATCTAAAGCTTTTTGAATGGCCTCTTCTGTGATGGAGACTTACTTCTGACGGACATAGACAGACTACAGTGTTGACAAGTGAAAGTTAGAGTAGAATTCAATTACCCATGATAGATTAACCTGTCGTGGCTGTCTCTGTAGGAATCCCCATTGTCTTCACTCAATGCGGGGCTCAACAAATTCAGAAATTTGGGTCGGGAGGATGAGAAGGTGCTCATTGTTATAGTTCCTTTCCGCCATAATGGGGAACATCAGCTCACAGTAGCGGTTAGTAAATCGCACAGTGTCCCTTCCTAGGAAGGCTTTCTCTTTTTCATTGACCTTGATGATCCTCTTGATTTGTTTTGTTGAGGGTTTCACCGCTGTTGAAGATAGCTCTGCCACTAATGCTCTCTTTGTTCCCCTCTTTGCTGGTGGTTTGGGAGTAGCTTTCTCTTTACCTTTCTTGGTGGCCATCTTGAAAGGGAAAAAGTAAGTACTTTAAAACTTCAAGGGTTAGAACAAGGAAGAGAGTTGGATATGTGATAATCAATGCATGGTAATGAAGGATGTCGTTAACATATGGTCATGAATACATATGATTAGGTCATCAATGGAAACATAGCAAGTGCATGTGATGGCATTTAAAGCAAGATGTTTATTGGCAAGCCGGCAAAGGCACGAGTAGCATAGATCAAGCATTAAATGTCCAAGTTAGATTATCAACTCTTTCGAACTAACAATATGTTTGTATTCGACAATTATATGTAATCAATAAAATATAAAAGGGATTTTGTGAAAAGCAGGCATTAGAGTAGTAGAATAGAATAATTTTAAATAATGCACAATGCCATACGGGCTTTTTCACAAACACATAGCATGCATGGTAAATATGATTTTAAAAGTAAGAAATTGAACATGCAAGCAATCCTATGAAAAGTAATATAATTGTCAAACAAATCCTTAATAATCCACAAGCGAAATATAGAGAATAAAGACCCAAATAAATTTCCAACACCAATAAAAAAGGGGTTTAAAAAGAAAAAGAAAAAGAAAAAGAAAAAGAAAACATAGATAATGAAAGGAAAAAGAAAAAGAAGAAGAAAATAAAAATAATAAATGGAAAAGTAAAGAGAGAAGAAGAAAAGAAAAGAACCTTGATGATGAGTCGGAAAAAAGAAAGAGAGGGGAAAAGTAAGTAAGAAGTGGGAAAGAAAGAAGAGGGATGGAAGGAAGAAGAAAGAAAGAAGAAGGGAAAAGAAAAATTAGGATTTGGGGAAGAAAAGATTTAATATTTGGCTGATCTGGATAAGCTGTGCGGCGCAGGCGACGCAGACGCGTGGGGCACGCGGTCGCGCGGTTGGCGTGATTTCTAAGTGACGCGGACACGTGGGTCATACGTGCGCGTGATATGAACTGTGCTATTGGCGCCAGAGCAGCCTCGCGTTCGCGCAACTTTCTGTTTGAAACTCATTTTGCCAAAATTTAGGGTGACGCGTTTGCGTGGGTGACGCGATCGCGTGAAAGGAAATTTTTTGAAAAACGACGCGGACGCGTTGGGCATGCGTTCACTTGGTAGGGCTTGTGCTTCTAGCATGGTTCCAGCCCCATTCCAGCCTAACATTCTGCCATACAACCCTTTTTACGTCTATATTTTGGGGCACGCGTTCGCATGGGTGACGCAGACGCGTGTGAGGCCATTTTTCCACATGACGCGGACGCGTCAGCGACGCGGTAGCGTGGGCGTATTTGTGCCAAAGGCACGCCTCCAGCCATGCTTTTGCGCGACTTTCTGTAAAATTCTCTTCTCTTCCCAAGGCACATATGACGCGGACGCGTCGGCGACGCTGTCACGTCACGTGCCATTTATTTATTTATTTTTTTATGCAGTATGCAGATGAAGATGCAACTATATGTACGAATAATGAGAAGAGTTATTGAAAAAGAGAACCAAGGAGAGGGAAAACAACGATCCTACCATGGTAGGTTGTCTCCCACCCAGCACTTTGCTTTAACGTCCTTAAGTTGGATGCTCTACTAGCTCAGTCTCCTGCTGTTGGTGGATCCTCCAAGAGGAAGATCTCTAGCTCCTTGTTCTTCTGCATCTTCTCACCATGATATAGCTTTAAGCAATGTCCATTGAACTTGATGAATTTAGAGCTTGAAGGATGACTCAAGTGAAAGACTCCGTATGGATCAGCCTTTTCTACTCGATAGGGACCGTCTCATCTTGATCTCAACTTGCCTGGCATGAGCCTTAATCTGGAGTTGTAAAGGAGGACTAAGTCCCCAGGTTGGAATTCTCTCCTCTTGATGTGCTTATCATGCACATCCTTCACCTTCTCTTTGTATAGCCTGGAGTTCTCATAAGCTTCTAGGCGAAGGTTTTCTAATTTTTGCAGTTGCAACTTCCTTTCAACTCCGGCTTTCTCAAATTCCATATTGCATTCTTTACCGCTCAGAAGGCTTTGTGCTCTACCTCAATTGGGAGGTGGCAGGCCTTTCCATAAACTAAGCGGAAGGGATCATCCCAATTGGTGTCTTGTATGCTGTGCGATATGCCCAAAGCACATCTTGGAGCCTGGTGCTCCAGTCCTTTCTATGAGGCTTGACTATCTTCTATAATATACGCTTTATCTCTCTGTTAGACACCTCGGCTTGCCCATTAGTCTGGAGATGGTAGGTTGTTGCTACTTTATGAACTATCCCATGCTTCTTCAGTAATCCTGTTAGTCTCCTGTTACAAAAGTGAGTGCCTTAATCACTCACGATTGCTCGTGGTGATCCAAAGCGACAAATAATATTGTTTCTCACAAAGGAAACAACAGTGTTAGCATCATCAGTGCAGGTAGAAATTGCTTCCACCCATTTAGAAATGTAATCTACAACTAACAGTATATAAAGGTGACCATTAGAATTTGGAAATGGACCCATAAAGTCAATGCCCCAAACATAAAAAATTTCACAGAAAAGCATAATCTGTTAAGACAACTCATCCCTCTTGGATATATTACCAAACCTTTGGCAAGGGGAACAAGATTTACAAAATACAACAACGTCTTTAAAAAGAGTAGGCCACCAGAATCTGCAATCTAGAATTTTTCTAGCTGTTCTTTGAGGGCCAAAATGTCCTCCACTCTCAGATGAGTGGCAGGACTCTAAAATAGACTGGAATTCTGCTTGAGGCACATACCGTCTAATTACTTGGTCAGCACCACATCTCCATAAATAGGGATAATCCCAGATATAATATTTGGACTCACTTTTTAGCTTGTCTCTTTGATGCTTAGTAAAATTTGGAGAAAAAGTGTGGATAACTAGATAATTAGCTACAGGTGCATACCAAGGAACTACTTCAGATACTGCCTGTAAGCTATCAAATGGGAAAGTATCGTTGATAGGAGTGGAGTCATCCTTAATGTGCTCAAGGCGACTCAAGTGGTCTGCCACTAAATTCTGGTTACCACTCCTATCCTTAATTTCTAAATCAAATTCTTGCAGCAACAGTATCCAACGTATTAGCCTTGATTTAGACTCCTTTTTAGCTAATAAATATTTTAGAGCTGCATGGTCTGAGTACACACTACTACCTTAGTACCAAGTAAATAGGCTCGAAATTTATCCAGAGCAAAAACAATAGCTAGAAGCTCTTTTTCAGTATTAGTATAATTAGACTGAGCAGCATCTAAAGTCTTAGATGCAGAAGCAATTACAAAAGGATCCTTACCTTCACGTTGAGCCAGCGCCACTTTTACTGCATGGTTGGAAGCATCACACATAATTTCAAATGGCTGGCTCCAGTCTGGTCCTCTCACAATTGGAGCTTGAGTTAGGGTGATCTTTAGCTTATCAAACGCTTATATGCAATCCTCACTGAACTCAAACTCAATATCTTTCTGCAATAGTCTGGATAAAGGCAATGCTACCTTACTGAAGTCCTTAATAAATCTCCTGTAAAAACCTGTGTGGCCAAGGAACGAACGGACTTCCCTCACAGAGGAGGGGTAAGGTAAACTAGAAATAACATCTACCTTTGCTGGATCTACAGAGATACCAGTATTAGAAACAACGTGTCCCAGAACAATACCTTGTTTGACCATAAAGTGACATTTTTCAAAATTTAAAACAAGGTTTGAACTAACACACCTGTCTAATTCTCTAGATAAACTATACAAGCAAAGGCTAAATGAATCACCATATACGCTAAAGTCATCCATAAAACTTCTATGCAGTTCTCTATGAGATCAGAGAAAAGACTCATCATACACCTTTGGAAAGTAGCTGGTGTATTGCATAAGCCAAAGGGCATTCTCTTATAAGCATAAGTTCCAAAAGGACATGTAAAA
Organism: Arachis duranensis; assembly: GCF_000817695.3. Lineage (NCBI taxonomy): Eukaryota > Viridiplantae > Streptophyta > Magnoliopsida > Fabales > Fabaceae > Arachis > Arachis duranensis. The sequence goes on from NC_029781.3 coordinate 58,401,224, forward strand.
GTAGTCTTTTCCTGATCTTTAGGAGCTATATGGATTTGAAAATAACCTGTATAACCATCTAAAAAGCAATAATGAGATTTACCTGACAGGCGATCAAGTATCTGATCAATAAATGGCAAGGGGTAGTGATCCTTGTGAGTGGCTTGGTTTAGACGCCTATAGTCAATGCAAACTCTCCATGAATTCTGCACTCTATTTGTCAGAAGCTCTCCATGCTCATTCTTCACTGTTGTGACTCCAGACTTCTTGGGCACCACTTGTTCTGAATTGACCCATTCACTGTCTGAGATGGGGTAAATGATATATGCTTCAAGTAGTCTGGTTACTACTTTCTTGACAACTTCTAAGACGGTGGGATTTAATCTTCTTTGAGTCTGATGGATAGGCTTTGCTCATTCTTCTAAGAATATTCTGTGTTCACAAACTTGAGGGCTGATGCCTACTATATCCGCCAAGCTCCATCTAATTGCTTTCTATGCTTCCTCAACACACTAAGCAGTTGTTCTTCCTGTTGGGAAGTGAGCTCCATTGCAATAATAACTGGGAACTTCTGCTTATGCTCAAGGTAAGCATACTTGAGGTGTGAAGGAAGGGGCTTTAATTCCAATTTCTGCTCATGGCTAGGATCTGGACCTTCTGGAGCTAATGATAATGGTAAGGCATCCTCATTTTGTTCAGAGGATGTCCCCACACTTGGACCTTGCTCCATGTGCTTCTCTTCTTATTCCTCCTGGTGAACTGCAGTGATAGTTTCATCAAAAATAGAAGATTCTACTTTAGCTGGCTTAGCTTAGTCTACTTCTGAATCCGGGGAGTCGTACTTGAATACGGAATGATCATCCGGAGGATGCTTCATAGCTTCATTCAAGTTGAAGCTCACTGCTCGGCCTTCTATTTCAAAGGAATAGGTTCCTAAAAAGGCATCCAGTTTGAACTTCGAAGTCTTTAAGAATGGTCTTCCAAGTAGGATAGATGATGGCTTTCCTGAGTCATTTTGAGACAGCTCTAAGATATAGAAGTCAATGGAAAATATGAGCCCCTTAATGCTCACCAATACATCGTTAGCAATTCCAGCCACTGTAATAATGCTTTTATCTGCTAACACAGAACGAGCTGCTGACCTTTTTAAGGGAGGGAGTCTCAAAGTATCATATATAGACAAAGGCATTATACTAACACATGCTCCTAAATCACACGTACAGTCAGAAAATATCACACCTCCAATGGTACAGTTATCCATACATGGACCTGAATCACTACATTTTTCAGGTATACCTCCCATTAAAGCGGATATAGAACTACCTAAAGGAATAGTTTCTAATTCATTAATTTTATCTTTATGTATGCATAAATCTTTTAGAAACTTTGCATATTTAGGTACCTACTGAATAACATCAAAAAGGGGGACAATTACCTCAACCTTTTTGAATATTTCTACCATTTTGGGATCAAGTTCCGTCTGCTTTCTGGGCTTCCTTGCAAGGTGTGGGAATGGAATAGAGAGCGCGTTGCTTGCAGCTTCTGCATCCTTTGGTGTTTCATTCTGTGGTTGAGCTGCTTCTTCTTCAACTATGTTTTGTACATCCTCTTCCTCTTCAGCATCTTCCATTTCCACCACATCCTCAGCTAGGACGTGTACTGTTGGGCTTGGCTCCTCCTGGTTCCTCTCCTGCAATGTGGTTTCGGACCTCAAAGTGATGGCATTGATGCCACCATTGGGATTAGGTAGGGGTTGAGAAGGAATTTCACTGGAGCTTGAAGGTTGATTGGTGGAGTTAGGTGATAAATCTAACCGGGAGACAAGAGCTTGTAAAGTGGCAGTTAGACTATTTAAAGTAGAACTCAGCTGCGTGTGCATGTCTTGTTGCCCTTGTGCAAGAGAATGGAGCATCTCGTCATTTGATGAGAAATTTGATTAAGTGATCTGAGGTACTTGTTGTTGGTTGTGATAGGGTCCTTGAGACTGTCTTAGGTGAAGAGCTCTGTAAGGTTGGTTATGATTATGCTGTCTGTTGTTGTTACTTTTATTCCACCTCTGGTTTCCATTTTTATCTTTGCCTCATCTGTTATAGTTGTCCCTCCAACCATGGTTAGAATTATCTCTCCAACCTTGGTTGGAATTGTCCTGCCATCCATGATTATAATTGCCACTTTGGTTGTAGTTTCCACCTTGGTTATAGTTGCCACCTTGATTGTATCCTTGATTTGGGTGGTCATAGAAGTTGTGAGTGGCTGCCACAGTATTGTCTTCCTGTTGGAGCTGGGGTCATTCATTAGTATAATGACTGTAATCAGCACAGATCCCGCATACTCTTTGTAGAACTAACTGTTGGCTTTGTTGTGGCGGGGGAGGCTGATATTGTTGTGCTTGTTGTTGATTCAACTGCATCTGTTTCTGTAGGTTGGTCATTTCACATATACTCTGGGTCAAAGCAGTAGTCTCTTTCCAAGAGGAAACTTCAGCAACAGCTTTTGGGTGGTTGTGCCTATGCCTGTGATTCCTAGTGGATTCAGCTAAGTCGCTGATCAGTTGCCATGCTTCATCCTTGGTCTTGTACTTTTTCATAGAACCATTACTAGCACCTTCCAACGTGGTCTTATCCTGATGCTTCATGCCTTGTGTGAAGTAGCTGATCAACACCATCTTGCCAATCATGTGATGGGGGCATTGATAAACCACTATTTTATGGTTTACAATGTGTTTAATTGTGTAGTTTTATCATGGTCTTTACCCATTTATTCATATAATTAGCATGCATTTATATTTCCTTCCTAAAATTATTACATGATTGAAAACTTACTTCGTGGAGATCCTTTAATTAGGTATTTTAATCCCCATTTATTCCATTCGATGCCGTGATCTATGTATTAAGTGTTTCAGGCTTTATAGGGCATGAATGAGTGAGAGATTGGGAAGGAAGCTTGCCAAAATGGAAGGAATACAAGAAATTGAGGAGATGACTAGCGAGAAGTGACGCGTACGCGTCAGCGACGCGACCGCGTGAAAGAGAGAAATTTGGAGTGACGCGGCCGCATGAGTGACGCGGACGCACGGATTGGAAAAGCAGAAGCAACATGGAGGCATGGACGACGCGCCCGCATGGAAAAGAAAAACGCCGAATGACGCGTCCGCGTGACGTGCGCGATCTGCAGAATTTCAAAAGTCGCTGGCAGAGTTTCTGGGCCAGATTTCAACCCAATTTTCGGGCTGAAATTACAAACTAGAGTCAGGAAACATGCAGAAATGAGAGACAACAATTCATTCTGCATAATTTTTAGTTTTAGATCTGGATTTACTCCTCCCCTAGGTTTTTCACCCACTTGAGCATTCATAATTAGCATTGGAAGATTTTGGCTTTAGCTTTTGAGAAGAGTCTACCTCCGATACTAGTGGACGAAATTATGATTCATATGTTATTGCATTTTGTAAAATTCATTGCTTTTTCTTTCCCTGGCAATGGCGCAAAAAACATGATGCCAATACCATGGTTTACAACTATGTGTGGTCACAACTCCGTTCAACTTAACCAGCAAGTGTACTGGGTCATCCAAGTAATACCTTACGTGAGTAAGGGTCGATCCCACAGAGATTGTTGGTATGAAGCAAGCTATGGTCACCTTGTAAATCTCAGTCAGGCAGATAATATGGTTTATGATAAGTTCAAAAATAAATAATAAACAGAAAATAAAATAGTAAATAGTTACTTATATAATTCCATGGTGGGAATTTCTGATAGGCATATGTAGATGTTGTGCTCCTCTCGAATCTCTACTTTCTTATTACATTCATCCAATCATTCTTACTCCTTTCCATGGAAAGCTATATGTAGGGCATCACCGTTGTCAATGGCTACATCCCATCCTCTCAGTGAAAATGGTCCTATGCTCTGTCACAGCACGGCTAACCATCTGTCGGTTCTCAATCAGGTTGGAAGAGAGTCCCTTGATTTTTTTGCATCTGTCACTAACGCCCAGCCTTCAGGAGTTTGAAGCTCGTCACAGTCATTCAATCCCAGAATCCTACTCGGAATACCACAGACAAGGTTAGACTTTCTGGATTCCCGGAATCCTACTCGAAATACCACAGACAAAGTTAGACTTTTTGGATTCCCATGAATGCCGCCATCTATCTAGCTTATACCACGAAGATTCTGTTGGGGAATCTAAGAGATATGCGCCCGGCCTAAGGTAGAACGGAAGTGTTTGTCAGTCACGCGCGTTCATAGGTGAGAATGATGATGAGTGTCACGGATCATCACATTCATCAAAGT
>NC_029781.3:58405797-58410023 GCF_000817695.3 Arachis duranensis
AGTAAGTAATTGATGCATAAATCCACTTCCGGGGCCCACTTGGTGTGTGTTTGGGCTGAGTTTGATCTATCCACGAGCTGAGGCTTCTTTTGGAGTTGAACGCCGAGTTATAGCGTGTTTCTGGCGTTCAACTCCGGGTCATGACGTGTTTCTGGCGTTTGACTCCAGACAGCAGCATGTACTTGGTGTTGAGCGCGACTTTACATCATCAATTCCCGAATAAAGTATAGACTAATTGCTGGAAAGCTCTGGATGTCTACTTTCCAACGCCGTTGAGAGCGCGCCATGTGGAGTTCTGTAGCTCCAGAAAATCCATTTTGAGTAAAGGGAGGTCAGATTCCAACAGCATCAGCAGTCCTTTTGTCAGCCTTTTTCAGAGTTTTGCTCAAGTCCCTCAATTTTAGCTAGAAATTACCTGAAATTACAGAAAAACACACAAAATCATAGTAAAGTCAAGAAATGTGAATTTAACATAAAAACTAATAAAAACATCCCTAAAAGTAGCTTGAATTTACTAAAAACTGCCTAAAAACAATGCCAAAAAGCGTATAAATTATCCGCTCATCACAACACTAAACTTAAATTGTTGCTTGTCCCCAAGCAATTGAAAATCAAATAGGATAAAAAGAAGAGAATACACTATAAATTCCAAAGTATCAATGAATATTAATTCTAATTAGATGAGCGGGACTTGTAGCTCTTTGCTTCTGAACAGTTTTGGCATCTCACTTTTTCCTTTGAAGTTTAGAGTGATTGGCATCTCTAGGAACTTAGAAATTCAGATAGTGTTATTGATTCTCCTAGTTAAGTATGTTGATTCTTGAACACAACTACTTTAATGAGTCTTGGCCGTGGCCCTAAGCAGTTTGTTTTCCAGTATTACCACCGGATACATAAATGCCGCAGACACATGACTGGGTGAACCTTTTCAGATTGTGACTCAGCTTTGCTAGAGTCCCCAGTTAGAGGTGTCCAGAGCTCTTAAGCACACTCTTTTGCTTTGGATCACGACTTTAACCACTCAGTCTCAAGCTTTTCACTTGGACTTGCATGACACAAGCACATGGTTAGGGACAGCTTGATTTAGCCGCTTAGGCCTGGATTTTATTTCCTTGGGCCCTCCTATCCATTGATGCTCAAAGCCTTGGATCCTTTTTACCCTTGCCTTTTGGTTTTAAGGGCTATTGGCTTTTTCTGCTTGCTTTTTCTTTTTCTTTCTAATTTTTTTTGCCTTTTTTTTTCGCAAGCTTTTTACTTTTCACTGCTTTTTCTTGCTTCAAGAATCAATTTTCATGATTTTTCAGATTGTCAATAACATTTCTTTTTGTTCATCATTCTTACAAGAGCCAACAGTTTTAACATTCATAAACAACAAGATAAAAAAAATGCACTGTTCAAGCATTCATTCAGAAAACAAAAAGTATTGTCACCACATCAATATAATTGAACTAAATTCAAGGATAAATTCGAAATTCATGTACTTCTTGTTCTTTTGATTAAAACATTTTTCATTTAAGAGAGGTGAAGGATCAATGGATTTATTCATAACTTTAAGACATAGTTACTAAACACTAATGATCATGAAGTAGAAACACAAAATATAGATAAACATGAAGCATAAAAATCGAAAAATAGAGAAATAAGAACAAGGAATGAGTCCACCTTAGTGAGGGTGGCGCCTTCTTGAAGAACCAATGGTGCTCTTTGAGCTCCTTTATGTCTCTTCCTTGCTTCTGTTGGATGATCTCTAGTAATTTTGGTGCTCCTATCCTTAGTTGCTCCCAATAATTGTGTGGAGGACAATTTATCCCCTGAGGTATCTTAGGGATCTCTTGATTTGCAGTCAAATGTTCTACCACTGAGCTATAAACCCTTTAGATGAGTCTTTCCATCTCCCATGACTCAGAGGTGGAAGTTTTTGTCTTTTCTCTTTCTCTTTTTTTTTTGAGGTTTCTCTGGCCTTAGGTGCCATCAATGGTTATGGAAAAACAAAAAGCTATGCTTTTACCACACCAAACTTAGAAAATTGCTCGCTCTCGAGCAAGAGAAGAAAGAAAAGATGAAGAATAAGAAGAAGATATGGAGGAGATGGAGGGATGTGTGTATTCGGCTATATGAGTAGGATTGGGTGGGAAAGAGATTTTGAATGTTGAAGGTAGGTGGGGTGTTTGGGGAAGAGTGGATGGATGTGAGTGGTGAATGGAAAACAGAAGGGATGACCATGAATGGAGAGAGAGAGGGCGAGGTAGGTGGGTCCTGTGAGGTCCACAGATCCTGAGGTGTCAAGGAATTCCAGGGGTCTACAGATCCTGAGGTGTCAAGGATTTACATCCCTGCACCAATTAGGCATGTAAAATGCCTTTGCATACCATTCTGGCGCTTAAACGCCGAGGTGATGCACGTTCTGGGCGTTCAACGCCCATGTGTAGCATGTTCTGGGCGTTCAACGCCCATGTGTAGCATGTTTCTGGCATTGAACGCCAACTCCATGCTTGTTACTGGCGTTCAGCGCCAGCTTTTCTCAAGGCATATTCCTGGTGTTCAAACGCCAGAATGTTGCTTGATTCTGGCGTTCAGCGCCAGATTCATGCTCTGTTCTGGTGTTGAACGCCAGCCAGATGCTCCTTACTGGCATTGAACGCCAGTCTGTCCTCCCTCCAGGGTGTGATTTTTCTTCTGCTGTTTTTGATTCTGTTTTTAATTTTTATATTTTTTTCGTGACTCCACATGATCATGTACCTAATAAAACACAAAATAATAATAAAATAAAATAAAAATTAGATAAATAAAATTGGGTTGCCTTCCAACAAGCGCTCTTTTAATGTCATTAGCTTGACAGTGGGCTCTCATGGAGCCTCAAAGGTGATCAGGTCAATGTTGTATAGTCCCAACACCAAACTTAGAGTTTGGGTATGGGGTCTTAACACCAAACTTAGTGTTTGGTTGTGGCCTCCCAACACCAAACTTAGAGTTTGACTGTGGGGGCTTTTCTTGACTCTGAACTGAGAGAAGCTCTTTGTGCTCACTCTCTTTCATGTGCCTTAAACACCAGGTAGTCCCCATTCAATTGAAGGACTAATTCACCTCTGTTGACATCTATCACAGCTCCTGATGTAGCTAGGAAAGGTCTTCCAAGGATAATGCATTCATCCTCTTCCTTCCTAGTGTCTAAGATTATGAAATCACCAGGGATGTAAAGGCCTTCAACCTTTACTAACACGTCCTCTACTATTCCATAAGCTTGTCTCAATGACTTGTCTGCCAATTGTAATGAGAACAAGGCAGGTTGTACCTCAATGATCCCCAGTTTCTCCATTACAGAGAGTGGCATGAGATTTATCCCTGACCCCAGATCACATAGAGCTTTTTCAAAGGTCATGGTGCCTATGGTACAAGGTATTAAGAACTTGTCAGGATCTTGTCTCTTTTGAGGTAAAATTTTCTGAATCCAGGTATCTAGTTCACCAATGAGCAAGGGAGGTTCATTTTCCCAAGTCTCATTACCAAACAACTTGGCATTCAGCTTCATGATAGCTCCTAAATATTGAGCAACTTGCTCTCTAGTCACATCTTCATCCTCTTCAGAGGAAGAATAGTCTTCAGAGCTCATGAATGGCAGAAGGAGATTTAATGGAATCTCTATGGTCACTATATGAGCCTCAGATTTCTTTGGATCCTTAATAGGAAATTTCTTCTTGCTTGAGAGACGTCCCAGGAGGTCTTCCTCACTAGGATTTTCGTCCTTCTCTTCCCTTGTGCATTCGGCCATATTGATTACATCAATGTCTTTGCACTCTCCTTTTGGATTCTCTTCTGTATTGCTTGGGAGAATACTTGGAGGAGTTTCAATGACTTTCTTACTCAGCTGGCCCACTTGTGCCTCCAGATTTCTGATGGAGGATCTTGTTTCACTCATGAAACTGAACGTGGCTTTTGACAGATCAGAGACTAGATTGGCTAAATTAGAAGTGCTTTGTTCAGAATTCTCTGTCTGTTGCTGAGAAGATGATGGAAAAGGCTTGCTATTGCTCAGCCTATTGCGTCCACCATTGTTAAAGCCTTGTTGAGGCTTTTGTTGACCCTTCCATGAGAAATTTGGATGATTTCTCCATGATGAATTATAGGTGTTTCAATAAGGTTCACCCATGTAATTTACCTCTGCTATTGCAGGGTTCTCAGGATCATAAGCTTCTTCAGAAGCTGCCTCTTTAGTACTGTTGGATGCA
>NC_029781.3:58410626-58411497 GCF_000817695.3 Arachis duranensis
GTTATTGTTGTTGGGTTCGGCTGCCATCTCCTTCTCTTGTTCTAATGTTTCTGAAAGGTTACCTTTAGATTGTTGTAATTTAGCTTCTCTTAGTTTCCTCTTCAGAGTCCTTTTAGGTTCAGGATCAATTTCAACAAGAGTGCCTCTTTCCTTGTTCCTGCTCATATGAAAGAGAAGAAAACAAGAAAAGAAAAGGAATCCTCTATGTCACAGTATAGAGATTCCTTTATGTTAGTAGAAGAAGAAAGGGGGGAAAAGTGAAGAAGAATGGGTTCGGATTTTTAGATGAAGAGAGGTGAAGAGAAGTGTTAGTAATTAAATAATTAAATAGAAGAAGATGAAGAGAGGTGAAGAGAAGTGTTAGTAATTAAATAATTAAAATAGAAGAAGAAAAGAGAAGAAATTTTCGAAAATAATTTTGAAAAAGAAGTTAGTAATTTCGAAAATTAGAAATAAGATAAGTTTAAAATTAAAATTTAAAACAATTAAAAAGAATTTTTGAAAAAGAGAGAAGTATTTTCGAAATTTAGAGAGGGATAGGTAGTTAGTTGGTTTTGAAAAAGATAGGAAACAAACAAAAAGTTGAAGAGTTAGTTGAAAAGGATATTAAAATCAAATTTGAAAAGATAAGAAGATCAGTTAGATAAGATATTTTGAAATCAAATTTTGAAAAAGATAAGATAAAAAGATAAGAAGATAAGATAAAAGATAAGATTTTTAAGAAAAAGATATTTTGAAAAAGATTTAATTTTTAAAATTAAAATTAATTACTTAAAACTACAAGATAAGATTCTAGAACTTAAAGATTGAACCTTTCTTAACAAGAAAGTAACAAACTTCAAATTTTTGAATCAATCACATTAATTGTTAG
>NC_029781.3:58411876-58428580 GCF_000817695.3 Arachis duranensis
ATGTCCCCCATACTGTGATCCATGGCAATGCCATAGGATCCTTTGTGCTTCCTCTCTAGGTACACATCTGCGGATCATTCCGTCTGCACATCTCTTAAAGAGATATGGCTCATCCCATAGGTAGTACTTGGCATCTGAAATTAATTTTTTTCTTTGTACCCTGCTGTGGCGCCAAAAACTTGGTGGACGAAATTGTGATTCATATGTTATTGCATTTTGTAAAATTCATTGCTTTTTCTTTCCCTGGCAATGGCGCCAAAAACATGATGCCAATACCATGGTTTACAACTATGTGTGGTCACAACTCCGTTCAACTTAACCAGCAAGTGTACTGGGTCATCCAAGCAATACCTTACGTGAGTAAGAGTCGATCCCATAGAGATTGTTGGTATGAAGCAAGCTATGGTCACCTTGTAAATCTCAGTCAGGCGGATAATATGGTTTATGATAAGTTCAAAAATAAATAATAAACAGAAAATAAAATAGTAAATAGTTACTCATATAATTCCATGGTGGGAATTTCAGATAGGCATATGTAGAAGCTGTGCTCCTCTCGAATCTCTACTTTCTTATTACATTCATCCAATCCTTCTTACTCCTTTCCATGGCAAGCTATATGTAGGGCATCACCGTTGTCAATGGCTACATCCCATCCTCTCAGTGAAAATGGTCCTATGCTCTGTCACAGCATGGCTAATCATATGTCAGTTCTCAATCAGGTTGGAATAGAATCCCTTGATTCTTTTGCGTCTGTCACTAACGCCCAGCCTTCAGGAGTTTGAAGCTTGTCACAGTCATTCAATCCCAGAATCCTACTCGGAATACCACACACAAGGTTAGACTTTCCGGATTCCCATGAATGCCGCCATCTATCTAGCTTATACCACGAAGATTCTGTTGGGGAATATAAGAGATATGCGCCCGGCCTAAGGTAGAACGGAAGTGGTTGTCAGTCACGCGCGTTCATAGGTGAGAATGATGATGAGTGTCACGGATCATCACATTCATCAAGTTGAAGTGCAGCGAATATCTTAGAATAGGAATAAAGAGAATTGAATAGAAAGTAATAGTAATTGTATTGAAACTTGAGGTACAGCAGAGCTCCACACCCTTAATCTATGGTGTGTAGAAACTCCACCGTTGAAAATACATAAGTGAGAGGTCCAGGCATGGCTGAATGGCCAGCCCCCATGATCTGAGAACTAATCATCCCAAGATGTCTAATACACTAGTGAAAAGTTCTATTTATAATAAACTAGCTACTAGGGTTTACAGGAGTAAGTAATTGATGCATAAATCCACTTCCGGGGCCCACTTGGTGTGTGTTTGGGCTGAGCTTGATCTACCCACGAGCTGAGGCTTCTTTTGGAGTTGAACGCCGAGTTATAGTGTGTTTCTGGCGTTCAACTCCGGGTCGTGACGTGTTTCTGGCGTTTGACTCCAGACAGCAGCATGTACTTGGCGTTGAGCGCCACGTTACGTCATCAATTCCCGAATAAAGTATGGACTATTATATATTTCTGGAGAGCTCTGGATGTCTACTTTCCAACGCCGTTGAGAGCGCGCCATTTGGAGTTCTGTAGCTCCAGAAAATACATTTTGAGTGCAGGGAGGTCAGATTCCAACAATATCAGCAGTCCTTTTGTCAGCCTTTTTCAGAGTTTTGCTCAAGTCCCTCAATATTAGCCAGAAATTACCTGAAATTACAGAAAAACACACAAACTCATAGTAAAGTCCAGAAATGTGAATTTAACATAAAAACTAATGAAAACATCCCTAAAAGTAGCTTGAACTTACTAAAAACTACCTAAAAATAATGCCAAAAAGCGTATAAATTATCCACTCATCAGGTACCAATCATCTTATTTTGTTATTTACTTTTTATATTTATTCTTCCATATTTTTAATCCCTCTAGAGTTGACTTTGGCTTATTTTTACAAGTTATTAATATAGACTATTTTTATTTTCAATTAATCCTTTCATTATTTTTTATCATGTCTTCTTTTATTTTCACCATTAATTATGTGAATTTTATAATTATGATGAGTGAGTAGTCCATGACTTGATTGGGGATGATTGAAAGGAACCCTTGAGTTGAACTACTCAAGAGAGAAATTATAATTGGGTTTATTGTTGAATCACCCTCTAATCATTAACTCTAGTCCTTCCCAAGGGAGAGGATTAGGACTTATGACTAGAAACCGATTTCCAACTTGCTTGACTTTTCTTTACCTAGTAAGGGTTAACTAAGCAGAGTAACTTCCAATTATTAATTAATCTTAAGAGTATTTCAACAAGAATAGGGCTTCCAACTAATCTACCCCCAGTCAAGGCTTTTATTTAAAATTAATTAAATTCTCTAATTTAAATTTCTGTTTAGCAACTCAACCATTTTCGAAAACACCCGATTGATGAAATAGCACATCTCCTTGCAACTCATTGGGAGATGACCTGGGATTCATACTCCCAATATTTTAATTTTCAATATTGTGACAACCCTTTTTAAATTGATAAGCGGATTTTCGGCTGGTTAAGGACTGTACTTGCAATGTGTCCCTATTAATAAATTCTTAACTCTCCAATTTCTGCTACGTCAATTTTTGGCGCCGTTGCCGGGGAGTTGCAACAGTGTGCTAATTTATTGATTGGTATTTATTTTAATTGTAATTTTTCTTTTCATTTTGTCACTATGAGCTGTACGTTTCTTTCGTTAAATGACGCGTTCCCTTCCTGATCCAAGCTTGCCAGTATTTGACCCTGAGATTGAAAGAACTCTTTTACGTATAAGGCAAGCTCGGCGTCGGCGAATCCTCTTTGAGGACGAAACTGAACCGTCATCTAAGGAAGAGACAAGCTCCCTCTCTACTGATCCAGTTCATTTACGTGTAGGTGACATGGCAGCACCCAGAAGAGTCACTATCTAGGAGGAAGGAGCCCCTGATTTTAAGCTCCAACCATTCCAGGCACACCACCCAACAGTAGCTGTAGATTTTGAAATAAAGTCTTCACTACTCAACTTGATACCCAAGTTTCATGGCTTACCTGCTTAAGAGCCTATCAAGCATCTTAGGGATTTTCAGACTGCTTGTTCTACTGTTAAGCGTGATGGCACTGATGAAATCTCCATTCTGTTGAAAGCCTTCCCGATTTCTCTAGAGGGAAAGGCAAGAGAGTGGTACTACACTCAACCCGGAACAACTGTTTCCAACTGGGATATACTTAGGAGAGAGTTTCTGGAGAAATTTTTTCTAGCTGAAGTTGCCGATAAGCTGAGGAAGGACATGTCTATGATCGTTCAGGATGAATCTGAGACCCTCTATGAATACTTGGAACGCTTCAATAATCTTCGAGAAGCATGCCCCCATCATATGATTGACAAGATAGTGTTGCTCCGCTACTTTACACAGGGTTTGAAATCTCGAGATAGGACCACATTGGAAGGTGCTAGCAATGGTTCTATGAAAAAGTACAAGACTACGGAAGAAGCATGGCAATTGATCAGCGACTTAGCTGTCTCTACTAGGAATCACAGGCAGAAACAAAGTCAGTCAAGAGCTGTTGCAGAGGTATCCACTAGTAAAGAGACTGCTGCTATAGCTCAGAGCTTATGTGAATTGACTAACTTGCTGAAGCAGATGCAACTGAATCAACAACAGCCTCAGCAAGTTCAGCCTTCTCCACCACAGCTCAGCCAGCAGTTATTTCCATAAAGAGTATGTGGAATCTGTGCAGATTACAGTCACTATACCGATGAGTGCCCGCAACTCCAACCAGAAGACAACACTATAGCAGCCACTCATAACTTTCATGACCGCCCCAATTAAGGGTACAATCAAGGTGGCAACTATAACCAAGGATGGCAAGATAACTCTAACCAAGGCTGGAGAGATAATTCTAATCAGGGTTGGAGGGACAATTATAACAGAGGAGGAAGAGATAACAATAGAAATTAGAGGTAGAATAACAATAACAACTTCAGGCAGCAGAATCAAAATCAGACCTACAGAGCACCTCATTTAAGATAGCCTCAAGCGTCTCAGCAGACCTCTCAGATCACTTACCCCTCTTCATCTCCTAATGATGAGTTACTACAATCTATTGATCAGAGACAACAGGCCATGGAAAACAACCTTACTTATACTTTGAATGGTTTGAATTCTACTTTGCAAGCCCTTGTCTCACAGATTGGATCAATGAGCAACTCCAACAACCAGTTATCAAGCTCTGGTGGACTCCCCTCTCAACCATTACCCAACCCAAAGGGTGGTATTAATGCCATCACCCTAAGGTCCAGAACCACACTGCAAGAGAGGAATCAGGAAGAGCCAAATCCATCTGAACACACCTCAGCTGAAGAGGTAGTGGATATAGAAGATGTTGAAGAAGAAAAGAGCATACAGGACATGGCTGAAGATGAAGACGCCAAATCACAGAAAGAAGCACCAAAGGGCGCAGACACTATAGAGGACGCCATTCCTATTCCATTTCCACAACTTGCAAGGAAGCCCAGGAAGTAGTTGGAACCTGATCCCAAAATGGTAGAAATCTTCAAAAAGGTTGAGGTAACTGTTCCCCTTTTTGATGTTATTCAACAAGTACCTAAATATGCAAAGTTCCTAAAAGATTTGTGCATACATAAAGACAAAATTATTGAATTAGAAACTATTCCTTTAGGAAGTTCTATATCTGCTTTAATGGGAAATATACCTAAAAAATATAGTGATCCAGGTCCATGCATGGTTAACTGTACCATTAGAGGTGTGATATTTTCTGACTGCATGTGTGATTTAGGAGCATGTGTTAGTCTAATGTCTTTATCTGTATATGATGTTTTGAGGCTCCCTCCCTTAAAAAGGTCGGCAACTTGTTTTGTGTTAGCAGATAAAAGTATTATTACAGTGGCTGGAGTTGCTGAAGATGTATTACTGGGAATTAAAGGTCTCACTTTTCCCATTGATTTTTACATCCTGGAGATGCCCCAAAATGACTCAGAGAAGCCATCATCAATCCTACTCGGAAGACCTTTCTTGAAGACCTCGAAGTTCAAATTAGATGCTTTTGCAGGCACACACTCTTTTGAAATAGACGGCCGAGTAGTAAGCTTCAATCTGAATGGAGTTAGGAAACACCCTCCAGAAGACCGTTCTATCTTCTAGTGTGACATCATAGATGAAACTGTAGCTAAAGTTCACCAGGAAGAGTTTGAAGATAAGTACATAGGACAAGGTCCAAGTGTGGGGAATTCCAAGGACAATGCAGGTACTCTACCACTGCCACCAGTTCCAGATAATCCAGAGCCAGACCATGACCAGAAGTTAGAATTGAAACCCCTCCCTCCACACCTCAAATATGCTTACCTTGAGGACAAGCAGAAGTTTCCAGTTATCATTGCACAGGACCTCACTTCTCAGCAGAAAGCAATTGGGTGGAGTTTAGCAGACATAGTAGGCATCAACCCTCAAGTTTGTGAGCACAGGATATTTTTAGAGGAAGGAGCAAGACATGTTCGTCAACCCCAAAGAAGATTGAACCCCACTATTTTAGAGGTTGTCAAGAAGGAAGTGACCAGACTATTAGAGGCAGATATTATCTACCCTATCTCAGACAGTGAATGGGTGAGCCCAATACAAGTGGTGCCCAAGAAGTCTGGAGTCACTACAGCGAAGAATGAGCATGGAGAGCTCATAGCAACTAGAGTACAGAACGCTTGGAAGGTCTGCATTGATTACAGGCGTCTCAACTAATCTACTCGTAAGGATCACTACCCTCTTCCATTCATTGATCAAATGCTGGATTGCCTGTCAGGTAAATCACATTATTGCTTTTTAGATGGTTACACAGGCTATTTCCAGATTCATATAGCTCCTGAAGATCAGGAAAAGACTACCTTTACTTGTCTCTTTGGGACTTATGCTTACAAGACCCTTTGGCCTGTGCAATGCACCAGCTACTCTCCAAAGGTGCATGATGAGTCTTTTCTCTGATCTTATTGAGGATTGTATGGAGGTTTTTATGGATGATTTTAGCATTTATGGTGATTCTTTTAACCTTTGGTTGGATAGTTTATCTAGAGTATTAGATAGATGTGTCAGTACAAACCTTGTATTGAATTTTGAAAAATGTCATTTTATGGTTAAACAGGGAATCGTACTGGGACATGTTATATCTAATACTTGCATTTCTGTAGATCCAGCAAAGGTGGATGTTATTTCTAGTTTGCCTTACCCCTCTTCTGTGAGGGAAGTCCGTTCGTTCCTTGGACATGCAGGTTTCTACCAAAGATTCATTAAGGACTTTAGTAAGGTAGCACTTCCCCTATCCAGACTACTACAGAAGGATATTGAATTCGAGTTCAGTACGGATTGCAAACAAGCGTTTGATAAGCTGAAAACCGCCCTGACTCAAGCTCCAATTGTGGGAGGACCGGATTGGAGCCAGCCATTCCAAATTATGTGCGATGCTTCCAACCATGCAGTAGGAGCAGCGTTGGCTCAGTGTGAAGGTAAGGACCCTTTTGTTATTGCTTATGCGTCTAAAACTTTAGACGCTACTCAGTCTAACTACACTACTACTGAAAAAGAGCTTCTTGCTATTATTTTTACTTTGGATAAATTCCGAGCCTATTTACTTGGTACTAAGGTAGTAGTGTATTCAGACCACGCAGCTCTAAAGTATCTATTAGCTAAAAAGGAATCCAAACCAAGGCTTATACATTGGATACTGCTGCTACAAGAATTTGATTTAGGAATAAAGGATAGGAGTGGTACCCAGAATCTAGTGGCAGACCACCTAAGTCACCTTGAACACATTAAGGATAACTCCACTCCTATAGCTGATAATTTTCCATTTAATAACCTACAAGCAGTATCTGAGGTAATCCCTTGGTATGCACCTGTAGCTAATTATCTAGTTAGCCGTACTTTTCCTCCGCACTTTACTAAACACCAAAGAGACAAGCTGAAAAGCGAGTCTAAATATTATATATGGGATGACCCATATTTGTGGAGATGTGGTGCTGATCAGGTAATTAGAAGGTGTGTGCCTCAATCAGAATTCCAGTCCATTTTAGAGGCCTGTCACTCATCTGAGAGTGGAGGACATTTTGGCCCCCAAAGAACAGTGAGAAAAATCTTAGACTGTGGATTCTGGTGGCCCACCCTTTTTAAAGACGCTGCTGAATTTTGTAAATCTTGTCCCCCATGCCAAAGGTTTGGTAATATATCCCAGAGGGATGAAATGCCTCAACAAACTATGCTTTTCTGTGAAATTTTTGATGTTTAGGGCATTGATTTCATGAGTCGATTTCCAAATTCTAATGGCCACCTCTATATATTATTAGCTGTAGACTATGTTTCTAAATGGGTGGAAGAAACTCCTACCCGTATCGATGATGCTTGATGTGTGGAAAACGATCCAACACAAAACTCACCGGCAAGTGTACCGGGTCGCATCAAGTAATAAAACTCACATGAGTGAGGTCGATCCCACAGGGATTGAAGGATTGAGCAATTTTAGTTCGGTGGTTGATTTAGTCAAGCAAATCAAGTATTGGTTGAGTGATTTTGTATCCAACAGTAAGTAAATAGCAGAAAATGTAAAGGGAGAGGGGTGAATTGCAGAAATTAAAGAGAACTGAAAGTAAAGATGTTGAATCTTAAAGAACAAGAAATTAAATGACTGAAACTTAAAGTGCAAGAAATGTAAATTGTAGTAACTTAAAGTGCAAGAAATATAAATTGCTTGAATAGAAAAAAGGAGTTGAGGATTGGGAATTCAGAATTTAAGCAAGGGAAATTAAATTGCAACAATTAATAAAGCAGAAGATGAATTGGAAGTAACTGGAATTCAAATAGGAAGGGAAATTAAATTGCAGCAGGGGTTCACAGAAGAACCCAAAAGGAAAATGGGATCTCAGGACTCCAGAGACTAGATAGCAAAGTCTAGATCTCAATTGCCTTCCCAGATCCAAGTTCACAAAGCAATTAACAAGAAATTAAAGAAGAAGCAGTAAAGGAAATGTAATTGAACTCAATTATGCAGAAGAGAAATTAAAGAGATCTTGAATGGAGATTGAGACAGAAATTCCTCAATTCTTCACACCCAAGACTCAAACAAGAAAAGTAAAAATTGTTCAAGCAAGAACGAGGAAGAAGAGAGATCAATTCTCCTCCCCAATTCTCCAAAATCTCAGTTCCTAGCTCTCAGAGAAAATGAAGTTTTTGAATTCCAAAGTCAAAAATTGAAAGTAAAGGTCAAGGTCCAAAGCTCAAAAGAAAGGTCCTAATTACATCAAACTATCTCCTATTTATACACTTCCTATTCTTGGATCTTGGGATTTTGATGGGCTTTTGATTTGGTGAAGAAATGAATTAAATTAGATTTTTGATTCAATTTCCAGCCCATGAAGAATTAGTAGCCCATGAAAAATTAGCTTCCAGGAGGTTGCCCTGCCCTTGTGGAGGGCAGGGCAGGAAATGGTGCGTGCGGCCCTTGTTGCGTGCGCTTGGTGTGTATGGTGCTGCAGGATGCTGCCCTGCCCTTGTGGAGGGCAGGGCAGAGTTTTCTTGGTGCGCCAGATTCTGCTGCCCGTGCGTGCTGCTGCTGCTGAGAGTTCAAGTCCTGGCCGTGCCAAGATGCTGCGCCATGCACCAAGAAATGCTGCCCTGCCCTTGTGGAGGGCAAGGCAATGTGCCAAAGGTGAAGTCCCACGTTCGATACTCGGTGGAGGCACAAGTTGCTCCTTTTTCCTTGGTTTTCTTGGCACCAAAGTCATGCTAGTTCCTTACTTCCTCATGGTGCCGTGTTCGATTCATGGAGAATGAAAGCAAGCCACTTTTTGCTTGATTTTATTGTGCTTGAGTGCTACTCCCTTCCTCTTTGTCCTTGGGTTCGAAACCCATAGGAAGCATTATGAAGTAATTCCTTTTGAATTTTTCTTGGGTGAAGCCCGACATTGCTCTTGAGGAGGACAGGGCAGAGTTTTTGCTCTCTTTGATCCTTAGCATTAAATTGTGCTCCGCCCTTGTTGTGGGCAGGGCAATGTTGTTTTTCAAGGCTTGGTTCATTATGTTGCTCTCCTGGAGGGCAGTGTGCCCTTGTGGAGGGCAACATTTGCTTCCTCCTTCTATGCGCCACACTCTTTTCTCCTTGGGCCACGCTTTCTTAAGCCAAGTTTTTCCTTTTTTTCTTTCTTTCTTCACCTACAAGAAACCAAAACAACCACTCAAAGTATCTCTAAATTCACAAGGTTTATAATTCATTAAAAATCAATTAATTCTTGCTCAAACCTCATGATTTAGCATCAATTTAATGGTAGTTGCTTGATTTAAAGAAGTTATGCATTTTCATTCCAAATCACTTACTTAAAATGCAAGAAAGTGCGTAAAGACTAATAAAACAAGTGAAATTAGCTTGAAAAATGGGTATATGATGACTTGTCATCACAACACCAAACTTAAATCTTGCTTGTCCCCAAGCAAGCATCAAAACTAAGAGAAAATGAAATGAACAAGAATAGCAAACATATCCTTATTAGGCATATAGCAGAACTTGGTTTATGGAGTTTTTATGCAGACAATGACAACCCAAGTTATTGTTTGCTGTTACATATAATATACATCTTTCCTCAAAGGCTTACTAAACTTGCTGTTATAAGGTTTACTCTTTAATTACTCCCTTGCTAACTTTTCTTTTCTCATTTTTCTTAACAAGCTTATTATTCTTTGAAGGCTTGGTGTCAAATGTTGCAGTAGTAGCCTTTGGCTTTATTTTTACTCAACATCTTTCCACCACAGACACATGGCTCACTCTTCTAGGATCATTGATGCCCAGCATCTCTTTGGATAACTAAATGTTTTGCATCTAAGTTGCTCTTTATTGTGGACTTTCAATTGGTTATCCCAGATCAATTGATCTAAGTGATCGGGTTTTGAAATACCCCTCAGAATTTACTTATCCAAGCATATCCTAGTACAAGAACACCACAGGCATGTGTCCTAGGGTCCAAGCTATTGGTGTCCAGCCTTTATTCTTTGTTTTTCTTGCCACATTGGCTTTTTCTTCTTCTTTTTCTTTCTGTTTTATTTTGTTCTCAAGGGTTTTTTCTTTATTGATAGGAACCTTTATAACAGTAAGCTAGCTCACACTTCAATGAAAATGACACTTTGCAGCAATTATTTCATGAGTTATGCATTTAATCAAACACATACACCACCATTAACTTCCATTCTAACTCATGCAACATTGGATATTTACTTTCTAATTCAAACAATTCTCTTTTATTCAAGCATATGGGAAACATAACAAAATTCAGCTAGGTGATGGATGACAAGCAAAATTCAGATTTAGCATTTCTCTAGCTATTTATTAAGTAACAAAGAAAAATAAAATAAAAAAAAATTACACGACGTAAAAGAAATAAACAATGGAGGCATATCATGTTTCAGACATGCATCTCCTTATTAGGGATATGAAGGAAGAGGTATGAAAGAACTTTGCCACCTTCTAATGATTGTGGCTGCCACTTGATTCTCCCTTTTTCTTCTTTCTCTTCCCTAGCTTGGAGTAGTCTCGGACTTCTTCACCAGGACATCTTCTATCCCAGACAGAATCTAAGAGTCCTGAGAGTCCAACTTCTTCCAATCTGTTAAGTGTTAACTCCATGTAATAATGAGACCTTGCTTTTTGCTTGGCTTCAAATTCAGGGCATTGCTCAAATGGCTTGATCTGTGGATTGAGTGTTGGCAAATTGTGGGTCAAATACTCCAACCTTGCTTGTATGTTTTCATCACTCTCCATTCTTTGCACATATCTAATTTCTTCCATAGTGTGATGAATATTCTTCCATTGATACAGGTTGTGACTATATTCCCCTGCTTTAGCTTGACTAAAATACAGCTTATCATATGATTCTTTGAGTTTTTTGTATTGCTCTTTTTGTCCTTCAAGAATCTGTGCTTGAAATTCTTACTGCTGAGTCATCATTTGTTGTTGCCATCTCTCTTGCTTCTCCTCCATTTGATGCTGCCAAGCTTCTCGTTCCTCTTTATCCCTCAAATATTGCTCCCTAAACTCTGGATGGGGCTCTAGATATTGCTCTTGGCGCCCTGATGACAAGTCATCATATACCCATTTTTCAAGCTAATTTCACTTGTTTTATTAGTCTTTATACACTTTCTTGCATCTTAAGTAAGTGATTTGGCCATGAGCTTGATTTTGTCCTTCCTCTCTTTGTGATCTCCTTTGTCTGGGAGCTACCACCCCTTCTTGATCATCTTCTTCATTCATTCCTTCCATACTCTTCTTGGTGATTCCTTTCCCCTTTTTCACTTTTTCTGTGTCCTCATCTTCAAAGATCCCTCCAGCTTTGTTGCATAGCCTGAGGATGGTACTTGGATGTCCAAGACCACTTGATTTACTTGTGCTGTTAGCCATCTCTTGAATACTGTCGGCTATGAGTTGTGTGAGATTGACTTCAACTCCATGTAAGATGCAGTATGTCAAGAGTGCTCGTTTGATTGTGACCCAAGAGGCGTTTCCAGTAGGGAGGATAAACCTCCTTACTATCTCATACTATCCCTTGGCCACAGGAGTAAGATTTATTCTCCTCAAGTGGCTTGGAACTCCTTTTGAATCTCTTCCCCAGTCTGTATTTTCCACATATAACCCTTGTAAGATCTCATCAGGATTGTTTTTCATCTGCAATCTGGTCTCATAACTAGGCTCTGCATAAGTTATGGTTCTCAACTATAGGGCCCTAGTAATGGCTGCTGGACTAAAATTCACTTCAACTCCTCTGACATAACTTGTGTAGGGGACACTATCTTTGTTCTCTTTTACAGCATTTTCATAGAACTCCCTGATCATGACTGCACTGATGTCAACGAGAGGAGCACATAAAAGTTTCCACCTTCTTTCTTTAGTGATTTGCCTCATAATGGGGTATTCCCCGTCCTTCAACTCAAGGCCCTTCTCATAGATAACATTCTTTGTTTTCATGAATCTATGATATCTTCCTTCATAGAACTGGGACCTAAATTTTCTTGTATCCTATGATGAAGGCTCGGTCACCATTGGTTCTTTTCCCAGTCTTCTTTTGGAACTTGAGGGAGCCATTAGCTTTGAGGTGAAAAGGAAGGAGAAATGGAAGTAAAAGGAGAATGTGTTGTGTTTGGGATGATGCTCGGTTTTGTAGTGCAGGAGAAAATCATTGTTGGCTTTAGTTTTAGGAGTAGAGGAGATTATGGTTTACAAGTGAAAGTAGTTTGAATGAATGTATAAGCCATTTAGTGCTAACGGCTATTTATAGGCCGGTTCTTCAAACTTTCCAATAAAACCATAATAAATGAGGAAGGAGTTTGTTGGTGCTCATGAAGGGTTGAGATTGAGTTGATCATACAGAAGGTTCATGGATTGAATGGTCTGTATGCCTTGTTGAGGCTTTGACGAGGATTCTCTTCTCATTGGTTGCATGCATTTAGGTATTCGATGATGCATGCATGCAAATTCTGCTTCCCAAGGAGCGCATTTCTCTAGGCACATGTGACCACTCCTCACTTAGCTTGTCCTAGCCGTGGCCCCTCCTTGCATTTGTCGCAATCTCTTCCTCCTAAATAAACCAAAACAGCTAGCCTTAGAACATTAATATAGACGATGTAAACCATTCTTCACAATTGATGTATTTTATATTTCAAAGAAAATAATGATGCATGATCCCTTTCTGTATGATTTTGATTCCATGAATAGGAAATGATCTGCTGAACAGTGTTACATATGCAGACACCAAACTTAGTGTTTGGTCATATGCTTCATCAAAATGATTATACATATTTTCTAAGAATAACCCCCTTTCTTTTGAAAAGCAAATATTGGGTGTGCCTTAAGGTACACCAAACTTAGAAGTCTGACTTTTGCTCTAAAACAATGTATGCATTTATCAAATATGAAAGTTCAAAATCATGCGCAGGTGATCATAGCTTATTGGATAAAAGAAAAGACAGAAATCTTAAATCATGGGTTGCCTCCCATGAAGCGCTCTTTTATTGTCACTAGCTTGACATTGAACTTCCTTTAGGGCGGGTGATGCTGGTGGTGTCTCAATTTGTCCCCTCTCACTGTAAGCTTTCTCTGTGTGCCTTAATGCTCAATTTCAATGTGCTCGAGAGAGAGAGTACTTGGTTAACAGTGTAGTGGTCTTCTTCTCCCAACTGTTGATATACTAATTGTACCTTGTCACCTTTGGAAAATCCTTCAGTTGGGATTTTTTTGTTCTTCCACCCTTTGTAAACTTTCTTCTTGTTTTTCTTCCTTTTCCTTATCAGTCTTTCTTCCTTAACAGTGGTTTTAGTTGTGACATTTCCCTTATTGTTTATTATCCCAGCTTCTTTTTGAATTCCTTTTCCTCCTTGTTCTTGCTCATCCTTCTGTTCTACTGTGTTGTTGGTTACTTGCCTTAGAAAACAGTCACTACTTGTTTTGCTTGTCCCTTCATCAGTTTGTGGTTCTGGGAACACCTTCAGGGTGATGCTTTCCTCATACATCCTGAGGGTTAGCTCTCCCTCCCCTACATCTATGATCGCTCTAGCAGTGGCTAAAAATGGTTGACCAAGTATTATGGAGTCATTCTCTTTTTCTGCTGAATCCAGGATCACAAAGTCTGTAGGAAAAATGAACTTGTCGACCTTAACTAAAATGTTTTCAATCACTCCTTTGGGATGTACCACTGATTGATCCACCAGTTCTAAGGACATTTGTGTTGGCTTCATTTTTCCTATGCTAAGCTTCTTTACTAAAGAGGATCGAATCAGATTTATGCTTGCTCCTAAGTCACACATCCCTTTGTCAATGAATAGATTTCCAATGGTGCAAGGTAAGAAGAAACTTCCTAGATCTTCAAGTTTGGGAGGGAGCCCCTTCCTGATTAGTGCACTGCATTCTTCAGTGAGCAGCATAGTCTCTTTCTCATTCCAACTCCTTTTCTTGTTGATGAGTTCTTTTAAGAATTTGGCATACAAGGGCATTTGTTCCAGTGCCTCAGCCAAGGAAATGTTGATCTCTAACTTCTTGAAAGTCTCAAGAAATTTAGAAAAGTGTTGGTCCTTAGTCTCTTTGTGGAATCTTTGGAGATAAGGTAGTGGAGGTGTAAGACTCTTCTCCACTTGATGCTATTTTGGAATTGGTTCTTCCATGATCTGCTTTCCTTTCTTTAAATTATGTGGTTGATTGTTCTCTTCTGTGAGCCTTTCTGGGACATTCTTACTTGTTATGTCCTTGTTGTTAGCTTTATCTTTCTCTGTTGGTTCTTTGTCACTCTCCATGAACTTCTTGGTTGCCCCTTTGTTACTATCTACCAATGTCTTCCCACTCCTTAGTTGTACAGCTTTGCATTCTTCTTTTGGATTAGGAATGGTATCACTTGGTAGTGAGCTTGAAGGTCTCTCAATAGAAATCTACTTGGAGATTTGCCCAATCTGCCTTTCTAGGCTCTTCATGGAAGCTTCTTGGTTCTTTGTTATCAATTCTTGGTTCTTCATCATCTTTTCCATGAGCATCTCCAGATTAGTAATCCTTTGAGAGTCTTGTGAGATTGGTTGGTTTTGGGGTGTTGATGGATGATGGTAAGTGATTTGGTTAGTTGGTTGGTTATTGGATGGATAGTGGTTGGGATTGGGGTAATTATTTTGGGGTTTTCTGTAAAAGTTTTGGTTAGTTGGCTGCTGGTTGTGATTTTGGTTGTTTCTTGGAGTGTTTTGAGCTGAGTTTCTTTGCCATGGTTGTTGGTTTTGGTTGTGGTTGTCTCCCCACCTAAGGTTTGGGTGGTTCTTCCAAGATGGATTGTAGGTGTCACCATACACTTCATTTGATCCAGAAATTTGGTTGTCCATATAGTGCACTTGCTCTTGTTGCTGTTCTTCTTGGTTCTCTTCATTCTGCCCCCAAGGGGTTGATGGTTGGCTTGTGGCACTCACTGATGCAACCTGAAGGCTATCAATCCTTTTGGCCATGTGCTCAAACTGTTGTTGAATTTGCTGCTGCATCATTTTGTTCTGAGCTAGGATTGAATCCACTCCTTCCAACTCCATCACTCCTCTCCTTTGTGATGGTTGGCATTGCCTTTGATGAGCAAAGAAATACTGGTTGTTAGCCACCATGTCAATGAGATTTTGAGCTTCCTCTGCAGTTTTCATGAGTTGTAACGAGCCTCCAGCTGAATGATCAAGTGCTTTGTATCTCTCCCATGCCTCATAGATGGGTTCAGCCTCCATTTGTGTGAATGTTTGTACCTCAGTCTTTAATCTAATGATCCTTTGAGGTGGGTAGAATTTGGCAAGGAACTTGGTTACCAAATCGTCCCAATTGTTGATGCTGTCTCTTAGGAAAGACTCCAACCATTGGGTAGCTTTATCTCTGAGAGAAAATGGAAAGAGCAGTAGCTTGTAGCTATCAGGATGCACTCCATTAGTTTTGACAGTGTCACAAATCCTTAGGAAAGTAGACAAGTGTTGATTGGGGTCTTCAAGTGGTCCTCCTCCATATGAGCAATTATTTTGAACTAAAGTGATAAGTTGTGGCTTTAGTTCAAAATTATTTGCATTGACATTAGGAGTAAGAATGCTACTCCCACAGTGTCTAGCATTTGCAAATGTGTAGGAAGCCAATACTCTTCTTTGTTGTGGGTTATTGTTGGCCCCTCCTCCTGGTTGATTGAGATTTGATGGATCTCCTTCCATTTCTTGGAATTCCTCCTTAGATTCTTCCTCTCCAATAACGTTCTTCCCTCTTTCAGCTCTTCTTATTCTTCGAAGAGTTTTTTGGTCAATTTCAGAGAGAATAGGGGAAGCTCTTCCTGTACCTGACATACAAACACACAATAAGAAACACACAGATCCAGAAAACCAGTGAAACTTCAATCTATTGCTAGAATGAAGTTTTAGTTAGTTTAAGCAAAAATTCAAACAGTTAGTGTGTTAGTCAAAAGATAAAGAAATAGAAAAGAAAAAGTGCTTGATCTAGATCTCCACTTCACTTAATCATTTTTCAATCTATTTCAATCCCCGGCAACGGCGCCAAAAACTTGATGTGTGGAAAACGATCCAACACAAAACTCATCGGCAAGTGTACCGGGTCGCATCAAGTAATAAAACTCACATGAGTGAGGTCGATCCCACAGGGATTGAAGGATTGAGCAATTTTAGTTTGGTGGTTGATTTAGTCAAGCGAATCAAGTATTGGATGAGTGGTTTAACATTAACAGAAGCTAAATTACTTGGAATGTAAAGGGAGAGGGGAAAATTGCAGTAAATTAAAGAGCAGGAAAGTAAAAGATGCTGAATCTTAAAGAACAAGAAATTAAATGACTGAAACTTAAAGTGCAAGAAATGTAAATTGTAGTAACTTAAAGTGCAAGAAATATAAATTACTTGAATAGAAAAAGGGAGTCGAGGATTGGGAATTCAGAATTTAAGCAAGGGAAATTAAATTGCAACAATTAATAAAGCAGAAGATGAATTGGAAGTAACTGGAATTCAAACAGGAAGGGAAATTAAATTGCAGCAGGGGTTCACAGAAGAACCCAAAAGGAAAATGGGATCTCAGGACTCCAGAGACTAGATAACAGAGTCTAGATCTCAATTGCCTTCCCAGATCCAAGTTCACAAAGCAATTAACAAGAAATTGAAGAAGAAGCAGTAAAGGAATTGTAATTC
>NC_029781.3:58428711-58434167 GCF_000817695.3 Arachis duranensis
AAAAATTGCTCAAGCAAGAACAAGGAAGAAGAGAGATCAATTCTCCTCCCCAATTCTCCAAAATCTCAGTTCCTAGCTCTCAGAGAAAATGAAGTTTTTGAATTCCAAAGTCAAAAAATTGAAAGTAAAGGTCAAGGTCCAAAGCTCAAAAGAAAGGTCCTAATTACATCAAACTATCTCCTATTTATACACTTCCTATTCTTGGATCTTGGGATTTTGATGGGCTTTTGATTTGGTGAAGAAATGAATTAAATTGGATTTTTAATCCAATTTTCAGCCCATGAAAAATTGGCTTCCAGGAGGCTGCCCTCAGCCCATGAAAATTAGCTTCCAGGAGGTTGCCCTTTCCTTGTGGAGGGCAGGGCAGGAAATGGTGCGTGCGGCCCTTGTTGCGTGCGCTTGGTGTGTATGGTGCTGCAGGATGCTGCCCTGCCCTTGTGGAGGGCAGGGCAGAGTTTTCTTGGTGTGCCAGATTCTGCTGCCCGTGCGTGCTGCTGCTGCCGAGAGTTCAAGTCCTGGCCGTGCCAAGATGCTGCGCCATGCACCAAGAAATGCTGCCCTGTCCTTGTGGAGGGCAGGGCAATGTGCCAAAGGTGAAGTCCCACGTTCGATACTCGGTGGAGGCACAAGTTGCTCCTTTTTCCTTGGTTTTCTTGGCACCAAAGTCATGCCTAGTTCCTTACTTCCTCATGGTGCCGTGTTCGATTCATGGAGAATGAAAGCAAGCCACTTTTTGCTTGATTTTATTGTGCTTGAGTGCTACTCCCTTCCTCTTTGTCCTTGGGTTCGAACCCCATAGGAAGCATTATGAAGCAAATCCTTTTGAATTTTTCTTGGGTGAAGCCCGACATTGCTCTTGAGGAGGGCAGGGCAGAGTTTTTGCTTTCTTTGATCCTTAGCATCAAATTGTGCTCCGCCCTTGTTGTGGGCAGGGCAATGTTATTTTTCAAGGCTTGGTTCATTATGTTGCTCTCCTGGAGGGCAGTGTGCCCTTGTGGAGGGCAACATTTGCTTCCTCCTTTTATGCGCCACACTCTTTTCTCCTTGGGCCACGCTTTCTTAAGCCACGTTTTTCCTTTTTTTCTTTCTTTCTTCACCTACAAAAAACCAAAACAACCACTCAAAGTATCTCTAAATTCACAAGGTTTATAATTCATTAAAAATCAATTAATTCTTGCTCAAACCTCATGATTTAGCATCAATTTAATGGTAGTTGCTTGATTTAAAGAAGTTATGCATTTTCATTCCAAATCACTTACTTAAGATGCAAGAAAGTGCATAAAGACTAATAAAACAAGTGAAATTAGCTTGAAAAATGGGTATATGATGACTTGTCATCAATGCGAACACAGTTGTTTCCTTTGTTAGAAACCATGTTATTTGTTGCTTTGGATCACCACGAGCAATCGTGAGCGATCAAGGCACCCATTTTTGTAACAGGAGACTAACAGGATTACTGAAGAAGCACGGGATCATTCATAAAATAGCAACAGCTTACCATCCTCAGA
Organism: Arachis duranensis; assembly: GCF_000817695.3. Taxonomy (NCBI): domain Eukaryota; kingdom Viridiplantae; phylum Streptophyta; class Magnoliopsida; order Fabales; family Fabaceae; genus Arachis; species Arachis duranensis. The sequence goes on from NC_029781.3 coordinate 58,430,220, forward strand.
CTAATGGACAAGCCGATGTGTCTAATAGAGAGATAAAGTGCATTTTACAGAAGATAGTCAAACCTCATAGAAGAGACTGGAGTACCAGACTACAAGATGCACTCTGGGCATACAGAACAGCATACAAGACACCCATTGGGATGAGTCCTTTCCGCTTAGTCTATGGAAAGGCTTGTCACCTTCCAGTTGAGGTGGAGCACAAAGCTTTTTGGGCAGTAAAGGAATGTAACATGGGATTTGAGAAAGCCGGAGCTGAAAGGAAGTTGCAACTGTAAGAATTGGAGAGTCTTCGCCTAGAAGGTTATGAGAACTCAAGACTGTACAAGGAGAAAATGAAGGCTGTACATGATCAACACATCAAGAGAAAGGAGTTCCAACCTGGGAATTTGGTTCTTCTTTACAACTCTAGACAGAGGCTCATGCCAGGCAAACTGCGATCAAGGTGGGAAGGTCCATATAGAGTCGAAAGGGCTGAGCCGTACGGAGTTTTCCATCTAAGTCACCCTTCAAGCTCTGAACTCATCAAGGTTAATGGACATCGTTTGAAGCTCTACCATGGTGAGAAGGCGACAAAAAACAAGGAGTTAGAGATCTTCCTCCTGGAGGATCCACTCGCAACTGAAAACTGAGTTACTGAAGCATCCAACTTAAGGACGTTAAAGCGAAGTGCTAGGTGGGAGACAACCCACCACGGTATGATCGTTCCTCTTCTTTTCCTTCTCTTCCCTCATCTATAACTTTTCTCCATACTATTGCCTTTATCTTGCACCTCATCTGCATATCGCATTTGCATAATAAAAAAAATAAAAAATTCTTCACGCGACGCGACCGCCCCATTGATGCGTTCGCGTCGCAGGTGGATCCGAGAATATAAGAAAGTGAACAGAGAGTCACGCGAGAGCGTGGCTGGAGGCATGCCTTTGGCATAAATCGTCACACGTGACCACTTCGCTGACGCGTCCGCGTCAAGTGCAAAAATTAGCCTCCCATGCGTCCGCGTCACTCACGCGGCCGCGTGCCCTAGAATTCGAGGTAAAATGGGTGCACGACCGAAAGTTGTGCTAGCGTGGTAATGGATCGGTGCTAAACGCAGAAATTCTTCCCACGCAGACGCATGGCTCACGCGTCCCCGTCATATCCTTCTAATGGCCACTCACACGATCCCGTCACCCAAAATTTGGCAAAATTATAAATTCGAACAGAAAGTCGTGCGAGCGCGAGGCTGCCCTCGCGCCAGTAGCATAACATGTGTCACGCGTCCACATGACAGACGCTTCCGCGTCAATTCAATTAATGCGCATTCGCGCGAACGTGTCACTCACGCGTCCGCGTCGCTTGCGCAACACAACTTATCCTAATTTGCCATATATCTGATCTTTCTCTTCCCCCAATCCTACTTTTTCTTTTCCCTCCCTTTCTTTCTCCCCCTTCTTCCTTCTTCCCTCATTCTCACCTTCTACTCTTTCTCTCTCTCAACACCATTATCAAGGTTTTTCTTTTCTTCTTCCCTCTTTACTTTTCTATTCTTCTTCTTTATTTACGTTTTCTTTTTGCTTTCTCTTTCTTTTTACTTTCATTGCATATGTTTTCTTTTTCTTTCCTTTTTCTTGGTGTTGGAAATTTATTTGGTCATTGTGGATTGTTTCATAATTGTTTGGCAATTATATTTTTAAAGGGGTTGCTTGCATGTTCAATTTATTATTTTCATTGGATTATTTACCATGCATGCTATGTGTTTGTGAAAAAGCCCATGTGGCATTATGCACTTTTCTACATTATCCTATTCTACTATTCAATGCATGCTTTTCACAAATTCCCTTTACTATTTTATTAATTGAATTTAATTGCTAATACAAACGTGATAGTTTGTTACGAAGTGATGCTTGATCTATGCTACTCATGCCCTTGCCGGCATGCCAATAATCATCTTGCATCTACTTACCCTATCATACACCTATTCTATTCCCTTTCTTGATCTTTTCACATGTTGTCATGACCATGTGTTTATTTCATTCATCTTTACCGTGCACTGATTATCACTCACTCAATCCCCTTCCTTGCTTTATCTCTTTGGATTTAACTTACTTTCTCTTCCCTTTTTCAGAATGGCCACCAAGAAAGGCAAAGAGAAAGCTACCCCTAAACCCACCGCAAGAAAAGGAACGAAGAGAGCATTAGTGGCAGAGCCTTCTTCAACTGCAGTCAAGCCCTCAACAAAAAGAATTAAAAGGATTATCAAGGTTGATGAAAAGGAGAGAGCCTTCCCAGCAAAGGACACTGCACGATTTCCAAATCGCTATTGTGAGCAAATGTTTCCTATTCTGGAAGCTCAAAATTACAACAATGAACACCTTCTTATCCTTCCGCCTCGTATTGTTGAATTTGTTGAGCCACAAATTGCACAAAGACATTGGGAATTCTTACAAAGACAGCCACGACGGATTAATCTTTCTTGGGTTGTTGAGTTCTACTCTAACTTCCACCTACCAAATTTGCAGTCAGTTTATTTACGCCTGAAGCAAGTCCCCAATATAGAAGAGGCCATTCAGCAAGCCTTAGATCTCCCCCTACTCCAGAAGGATTGGACGCTTTTCAAAAAGCCGCCATCAAACACCAGGCGTACACCTTTGATTGGGACACTGTTCTCCAAGTTATCGCTCAACCTGGCAGCAAATGGATCTTCGGATACCATCGTTCCCATCCTAAGGGAATCTTGGCTTCCGCACTTATCTTAGAGGCTCACGTATGGGCACAGATTATGTCCCATTACGTCTTTCTGAGTACTCATGAGTCCTCCTTTACCGCAGACATGGCCGTTCTACTATGGTGCATCTTCACAGACCAGCCTCTTAATTTACCAAGACATATCCAGAATGCTATGGAACATGTGCAGATCGCGGGCAACCTACCTTTCCCCGCATTGGTCTCTGATCTTATCTCAGCAGCCGGAGTATCCTACAGAGCTGGAGACACTAAAGCCATTCTTCCACGGGATGATCAGTATGTCCCTAACGGGAGATATCTCAGGCCACAACTTGCCACTACCAGCCAGTCCACAGAGGATGCTGCAGCTCCTCCACCATCTACTAGTCAGCTGCTGCACCAAATACTGAAGCGATTGGACCAACAAGAAAAGAAAGCAAAGCTCCGAGAGCGCCGCAACCACCGTCGTTTCAAACACCTCAAGGAGCTACTTACAGGAAATTACCGACCCGATGAGGATTCAGGCACTCCGGACTCCACTTCTTTCACCAGCATAGGGAGCCACGACGGTTCCGATTGTGGAGACACTACCACTAGCCCACCACTGTTCCTGACAGATGGCACCGAGGATGGTGCAAATCCTTAAGTGTGGGGAGGTCAGTCAGTACCTGACTTCCGGATGTAATTTTTCTTCCATAAACACCAATAATTAGGATAGTTAGTTAGTTTTTCTTTCTTTTAGAATATGATAAATTACATAGTAATAGATTAGTTGCATGCATTTTCTACTTGATTGAAAAGACAATAAGTTTCTTCTAAAACTTTATCTTTGGAACAAAATTTCACTAATTTTAATTAAAACTCTTATGTTAAATTTGCTTGAAGTTGTATTTGGAACATGATTTTTAAAGCTAAAAAACACACAACCTGTGAGAATTGAGCCTTTATGCATGGTTACATTATTTAATCATATTTGTTTTATTCTTGTGTGTTTACTTCTCTATGATTATAACCTATATTTTGTTCCATCTTATATGTCTAATGTTTAATATATTTATACGCTGCATATGATTGAGACCATTAATTGTTTAGTTCACTTATCCAAATTAAGCCTACCCTTTCAATTACCTTTTTTAGCCACTTTGAGCCTTTAAATCCCATTTATTCTATAATTTACCACATTACTAGCCTTAAGCGGAAAAACAATTATATACCCCAATTTGAATCTTTGGTTAGCTTAAGATA
>NC_029781.3:58434333-58439490 GCF_000817695.3 Arachis duranensis
TAAAATAAAATAAATATATATATTTTTATATATTCAATAAATAAATAAGAGGACAAAAAAAAATTACCCCAATGTTGAGTTAAGAATCCAAAGGTCAATGCATGTAGGATAAAATTAAAATAAACAATTGATACATGAGTATGGAATGTGAAAGAGAATTCTGGGTAGCTAGGTACGAACTCCATAGTTATACAAAATATATAGGTTATGTTAGAGTTTGAGTTAATTAAAGATTTAATTTATAAGCTCAATTAACCATATATGTATCCTTACCCTTACCTTGGCCCATTACAACCCTGAAAAGACCTCATGATGTTGCATTGGTATATTAAATGTTGTTGATTGGTTAGGAGAAGAACAAAATTTAGGGAGCATGATTAGAGAAGGATAGAGTGATTACCCTATACGCTGGAAAGATTAGAAGATACATACATCATCAGTGAGTGTTCAATGCTTAAAATTTTATGTTCCCTGCTTTCATGAGCTACCTTCTTGCATTTTTATCTGTTCTTACTATATGAGAATTGAATTAGTGGAGCTTGATTTGTAATTATTTTGAAGAGCTTATTTATTCTTGATCAAGTGGGCAAGAATCATATAGTTGCATTCACATGTATAGGTTGCATTGTATTGCATGAGTTTTACATGTTCCTACTCATTTATTTTATCTCCTTCAACTAAGCATGAGGACATGCTAATGTTTAAGTGTGGGGAGGTTGATAAACCACTATTTTATGATTTACAATGTGTTTAATTGTGTGGTTTTATCATGGTCTTCACCCACTTATTCATATAATTAGCATGCATTTATATTTCCTTCCTAAAATTATTACATGATTGAAAACTAACTTCCTGGGGATCCTTTAATTAGGTATTTTAATCCCCCTTTATTCCATTCGAAGCCGTGATCTGTGTGTTAAGTGTTTCAAGCTTTATAGGGCATGAATGAGTGAGAGATTGGGAAGGAAGCTTGCCAAAATGGAAGGAATACAAGAAATTGAAGAGATGACCAGCGAAAAGTGACGCGTATGCATCAGCAACACGACCGCGCAGAAGAGAGGAATTCGTAGTGACGCGGCCGCATGAGTGACGCGGATGCACGGACTGGAAAAGCAGAAGCGACGCGGAGGCATGGACGACGCGCCCACATGGAAAAAAATGCCGAATGACGCGTCCGTGACGTGCGCGATCTGCAGAATTTCACAAGTCGCTGGCAAAGTTTCTGGGCCGGATTTCAACCCAGTTTTCGGCCTGGAATTACAGACTAGAGTCAGAGAACATGCAGAAACGAGCGACAACAATTCATTCTGCATAATTTTTAGTTTTAGATCTAGATTTACTCCTCACCTAGGTTTTTCACCCACTTGAGCATTCATAATTAGCATTTGAAGATTTTGGCTTTAGTTTTTGAGAAGAGTCTACCTCCGGTACCAGTCATCTTATTTTGTTATTTACTTTTTATATTTATTCTTCCATATTTTTAATCCCTCTAGAGTTGACTTTGGCTTATTTTTACAAGTTATTAATATAGACTATTTTTATTTTCAATTAATCCTTTCATTATTGTTTATCATGTCTTCTTTCATTTTCACCATTAATTATGTGAATTTTATAATTATGATGAGTGAGTAGTCCATGACTTGATTGGGGATGATTGAAAGGAACCCTTGAGTTGAACTACTCAAGAGAGAAATTATAATTGGGTTTATTGTTGAATCACCCTATAATCATTAACTCTAGTCCTTCCCAAGGGAAAGGATTAGGACTTATGACTAGAAATCAATTTCCAACTTGCTTGACTTTCCTTTACCTAGTAAGGGTTAACTAAGCAGAGTAACTTCCAATTATTAATTAATCTTGAGAGTATTTCAACAAGAATAGGGCTTCCAACTAGTTTACCCCCAGTCAAGGCTTTTATTTAAAATTAATTAAATTCTCTAATTTAAATTTCTGTTTAGCAACTCAACCATTTTTGAAAACACCCGATTGATGAAATAGCACATCTCCTTGCAACTCGTTGGGAGACGACCTAGGATTCATACTCCCAGTATTTTAATTTTCAATATTGTGACAACCCCTTTTTAAATTGATAAGCGAATTTTTGGCTGGTTAAGGACTGTACTTGCAACGTGTCCCTATTAATAAATTCTTAACTCACCAATTTTCGCTATGTCAGGCATGCATCCAGAAGATTGTTGAAGCGCTCCCAATATTTGTAGAGAGTCTCGGATGCGCCTTGAATAATCATAGAAATTTCTTTCCTCAATCTATCAGTAACTTTAGCTGGAAAGTACTTTTCCAAAAATTATCTTCTAAGCATATCCCAGTTAGTAACAGTCACTTCAGGTTGAGTGTAATACCATTCCCTCGCCTTTCCCTCAAGAGAAAACGGGAAGGCGGTTAACAGAATAGAAGTTTCATTTGCACCATGACGCCTAACAGTAAAATAGGCTGCCTGAAAATCCCTAAGGTGCTTGATAGGCTCTTGAGCAGGTAAGCCATGAAACTTGGGCAACAAGTTGATTAGTGCAGTTTTCAGTTCAAAATCTGCAGCCACCACTGAGTGATGCACTTGATACGGCTGCAGTGTAAAATCTGGGGCTCCAGCTTCCTGGAGAGTAATCCTCCTAGGTGCTCCCATGTTACCTGCACGTGAATCAACTGAATCAGTAGTAAATGAGCTTGTTTCTTCCTCAAATGGCGGTTTAGATTCGCCCTCAAATGAGACTGGTGAATCGATAGCAATCACTTCACCACCCTCAGAGGCTAACCAACGTCAAGCTCGCCTAGTACGTGAAAGAGTTCTTTCAATTTCAGGATCAAAAGCGGCTAAGCTCAGACCAGGCAGTGAACGCGTCATTCAACGAGAAAAACATAGAGCTCATGGTAATAAAACAAAATAAAATAAAATGCAAATAAATAAATTCCAACCAATGAATTAGCACACTATTGCAACTCCCCGGCAACGGCACCAAAAATTGACGGAGGCGGAAATTCACCGATTAAGAATTTAATGGAATAAATACGTTGCAAGTACAGTTCTTAACCAGTGAAAATCCGCTTATCAATTTAAAAGGGTTGTCACAAAATTAGAATAAAAATACTGGGAGTATGAATCCCAGGTCGTCTCCCAACGAGTTGACAAAAGAGTGCAGCTTATTGGTCAGAGGTTTTCCAAGAAATTTTGAGTTTGAGAAATAGGAAAATAAATAAGAGAATTTATGTAATTTAAATAAAGATCTTGACTGGGAGAAGATTAATTGGAAGTTCTATCCTTGTTGGATTTTTTTTCTCAGGATCAATTGATAATTGGTAGTTGTTTCTACTTAGTTATCCTTTACTGAATAAAGGAAAGTCAAGTAAGTTGGGAGTCAACTTCTATTCACAAGTTCTAATCCTCTCCCTTGGGAAGGATTAGCGTTAATGACTAGAGAGTCAACCAACAATAAACCCAATTACAATTTGACTCTTGAGTATTCCATCTCAAGGTTTTCCTTTTAATCAACTCCCAATCAAGTTGGGGAACTACTCCATTATCATGAATGTAGACTTCACAAAATTAAAAGGGAAAATAAAGAAAGACATGATAAACAATAATAAAAAAGATCAATTAAAAATAAAAATAGTTTTTGTATTAATAAACTCTAAAAATAATCCAATTGTAACTCTGGACAAATTAAGGATATGACAGAGTAAGTGAAAAGTAAGAAAACAAACTAGAATGATGAAGTCTTGGCAGAGGTAACAACTCTTCTCAATATCCAAATCCAAAAGCAAATAAAATTCTAAGAACTATGAATGTGTAGAGAGAAAACCTAGAGGAGGAGTAAAATCCGATCTAAAAACCTAAAACTATCCTCATGAGAATCTCCCCTGAGTCTCTGCATGTTCCCCGGCTTTAGTCTGTGTTTCTGGGCCAAGAATTGGGTCAAAACGCGGCCCGAAATCGCCCCCAGTGATTTTTGTAAATACTGCAGATCGCGCATGTCACGCGAACGCGTCGTCCACGCGATTGCGTCATCCAGCGTTTTTCCACGCCACGCGTACGCGTTGTCCATTTGTTCGCGTCATCCATGCAGATTTCAATCCACGCGTTTGCGTCAGGCACGCGAACGTGTCACTACGATTTTTTTCATTTCGCGCGGTCGCGTGAGCCATGCGTCTGCGTCAGTGTTTGCTGGTCATCTCCTTAATTTCTTGTGTTCCATCCATTTTTGCAAGCTTCCTCTCTATTCTCTAAGTCATTCCTTCCCTATGAAACTTGAAACACTTAACACATGGATCACGACATTGAATAGTATAAAAGAGAATTAAAATACACAATAAAAAGATCTCTATGAAGCAAGTTTTCAACCATAGAACAACTTTGGGAAGGAATTGTAATATCATGCTAATCACATGAATAAGTGGGTAAAGACTTGATAAAACCACTCAATTAAACACAATATAAATCATAAAATAATGGTTTATCAGTGGCATGCCAAGCTCTTATCCTCACTTGGGCGTGCCACTTGAAGACCCAGGCGTGGCACGTCAAGCTTTAAAGAAGGCTAGGTAAAGCTGGGCGTGCCACTTGATATCGAAGGCGTGGCACGCTGGTGCACGAATTTGTGATTCGCACAACTAACCAGCAAGTGCACTGGGTCGTTCAAGTAATACCTTACGTGAGTAAGGGTCAATCCCACGGAGATTATTGGGTTAAAGCAATCAATGTTTATTTTATTGATCTTAGTCAGGAGGTCAATAAGGTGATTTGGATTTAATTGTAAGAAGTCAAAGTATTTAAAATTGTAAGTTAAAATAATAGAGAATAATAGCGTTACTTGTTGTGCAGTAATGGGGAATATGTTGGAGTTTTGGAGATGCTTTGTCCCTTGAACTTCAACTCTTCCTTGAAATCCTTCAACACACGCAAGGCTCCTTCCATGGCAAGCTCTATGTAGGGTGTCACCGTTGTCAGTGGCTACTTCCCATCCTCTCAGTGAAAACGTTCCTATGCTCTGTCACAGCACGGCTAATCATCTGTCGGTTCTCAATCAGGTTGGAATAGAATCCATTGATTCTTTTGCATCTGTAACTAACGCCCAGCCCTCAGGAGTTTGAAGCACGTCACAGTCATTCAATCCCGGAATCCTACTCGGAATACCACAGACAAGG
>NC_029781.3:58440512-58442122 GCF_000817695.3 Arachis duranensis
CACTTAGTCTCAAGTTTGTAACTTGGACCTGCATGCCACAAGCACATGGTTAGGGACAGCTTGGTTTAGCCGCTTAGGCCTGGATTTTATTTCCTTGGGCCCTCCTATCCATTGATGCTCAAAGCCTTGGATCCTTTTCACCCTTGCCTTTTGGTTTTAAGGGCTGTTTGGCTTTTATTCCTTTTGATTCACAAGTATTTTTTTTTTACTGCTTTCTCTTGCTTCAAGAATCAATGCTCATGATTTTTCAGATCATCAATAATATTTTTCGTGTTCCTCATTCTTTTAGGAGCCAATATTCATCAAATTCAAAGTACATATTATGCACTGTTCAAGCATTCATTCAGAGAACAAAAAGTATTGCCACCACATATAATTAATTATAATTTTTATTATTAAGAACTCGAAAAATATAGATTACTTCTTTATTCTAAAAAAAATCTACTACTTTATTCATGCCTGATGATGATGAGAAAAATAAATTATAGCTTAATTGGAAGTATAATCAAAATAGACATACTAATTACTACTACTATATATCTCCTAAGGTGAATTTCTAAAATAAAAACGCTATTACTAAGTTAAAGCAGAAAAATTGGAACTCAGCAACCTTTTGTTTTGAGGAGGGGATGTTCCTCTAATCTGTGGGGTGTTGTTCAAGGATTAATTTTTGGCGCTTCAGCTCCCTTAGATCACGCCCTTGCTCCTCCTGTTCCTTGAGCAGTTTGCAAATCATGCTGCTTTGATTATTTTGTTCTTCCTTTATTCGGTCCATAGCTTCTTGTAATCTGGAAATAGAAGCCTCAAGATGTTCCCAATATTCGAATTGGGGCAGTTCTGGGAGGGCTTCTTGTGCTCTACTCTTGGTTGAATCATCTTGTTGCTGTTGTCTGACCATTGATATTCCAGTAATGGGCTTTTCAATTAGGATATATTCAGTTATTCCCATCTTTACTCCAGCATCTTTGCAGAGCATGGAAATTAGGCTTGCATAAGCCAATCTGGCGTCCTTAGAATTCTTGTTTGCTATTTTATATAGTTCACATGAAATTAGCTGATGGACTTCTACTTCTTTTCCCAGCATGATGCAGTGAATCATTACTCACTTCTTTTCCCAACATGATGCAGTGAGTCATTACTGCTCTTTTAATAGTGACTTCAGAACGGTTGCTGGTGGGCAATATGGAACGCCCTATGAAATCCAGCCAACCTCTGGCTACTGGTTTCAGACCTTCCCTTTTGAGTTGAACTGGGATGCCAGTCGTGCTGGTGGTCCACTTGGCTCCAGGGATGCATATGTCCTCCAGAACCTTGTCCATCCCTTTATTGACCCTCATCATTCTCCTATTAAAGGAGTCTGGGTCATCTTTCAGTTGGGGAAGCTTAAATATCTCCCTGATCTTGTCAGAATTGGTATGAATGATCTTTCCTCTGACTACAGTCCGATGGTCGAAGAGAGCAGCTCCAATTATTCTTTTCCTGTCTGTCTGCCATAGATTAGCATAGAATTCCTGAACCATGTTCCTTCCCACTTTCGTTTCAGGATTGGCCAGAATTTCCCAATTCCTATTTCGAATTTGCTCTTGGATCTCCGGATATTCATCTTCTTT
>NC_029781.3:58442259-58442561 GCF_000817695.3 Arachis duranensis
GTGGCTTTGGAGTGCTTTCTTTCTTGCCTCTTGGGTTGGGTTGTTTTCCTTTAGGAGCCATGATCTTTAGTGGGTATGTTTTTGTGATCACGGATAAAACACACCAAACTTAGGGCTTTGCTTGTCCTCAAGCAAAAGAGAAGAAAGAAGAGGGATAGAAGGAGAGCAAGTGTGGGATGATGATGAGGAGGAGGCGCCGAACTCAAAATATAGGGAGGGGTTGGGTAATTTTCGAAAATAAGAAAAAGATAAGATAGAAGATATGATTTTAAAAGATATGATCAGAAAAAGATATAATTTAA
>NC_029781.3:58442717-58443331 GCF_000817695.3 Arachis duranensis
GAAAACCATTTGGCTTTATGGATTAAGATATATTTAATATTTTTGAAACGTGGATTTTTAGCAATCATGGTTTTTAGAAATTAGGAAAAAAAAACTTTTGGAATTGAAGATGATATTTTGAAACATGTTTATGCAAGAGATCATGGATTGAAACATAAAATTTTGAAAAATTATAAAGAAAAACGAATTTGTACCTCCTCCCACCATCCTGGCGTTAAACGCCCAAACGATGCATGTTTTGGGCCTTTAACGCCCAATTGTTGCTTCTCCTGGGCGTTCAACGCCCAGCTGATGCTTCTTTCTGGTGTTGAATGCCAGGAAGTCCTTTGTTACTGGGCATTTTTCTGAACGCCCAGGATGCTAGCAGACTGGCGTTAAACGCCCAGAAGGTGCTCCTTTCTGGCGTTTAACGCCCAGAAGATGCTCCTTTCTGGCGTTTAACGCCCAAATGGCTACCCTTACTGGCATTGAACGCCCAGTGGGTGCTTCTTTTGGGCGTTAAACTCCCAAAGTGTTTCTTACTGGCTTTCTCACGCCAGTGAGCTTCCAAATTTCCCTGTAACTCTGTGACTTCAACCAATTGCTATTTTCACCTTTGAAGATACTTGGACTCA
>NC_029781.3:58444025-58444620 GCF_000817695.3 Arachis duranensis
CCTATAGGGGTCTTGAATGCTGTTCTGTATGCCCACAGAGCATCATCCAAGCTTCTTGCCCAATCCTTTCTACGGTTAATTACAGTCTGTTCCAGGATTCTTTTAAGTTCTCTGTTTGAGATTCAGCTTGCCCATTAGTTTGTGGATGATATGGAGTAGCTACCTTGTGGTTAACTCCATAACGTACCAGAGCAGAGTAAAGCTGTTTATTACAGAAATGAGTGCCCCCATCACTGATTAACACTCTAGGGACACCAAATCTGCTGAAGATATGTTTCTGGAGGAACTTTAACACTGTTTTAGTGTCATTAGTGGGTGTTGCAATAGCCTCCACCCATTTGGATACATAATCCACTGCCACCAGAATATAGGTGTTTGAGTATGATGGTGGGAAAGGTCCCATGAAGTCAATGCCCCATACATCAAACAACTCAATCTCCAAGATTCCTTGTTGAGGCATGGCATAACTGTGAGGCAGGTTGCCTGATCTTTGGCAACTATCACAGTTAAGCACAAACGCTCGGGAATCTTTATAGAGAGTAGGCCAGTAGAAGCCACTCTGGAGGACTCTTGTGGCTGTTCGTTCACTTCCAAA
>NC_029781.3:58446909-58447563 GCF_000817695.3 Arachis duranensis
AGGATCTTTAAGCTTCTCAGGTAAGCTTTTCAGAATGACTGCACTGCATTCTTCAGTGAGGTAAACTTTTTCAGTCTCCCTCCAATCCTTCTTATGACTTAAGATCTCTTTCATGAACTTAGCATAAGAGAGTATTTGCTCAAGTGCCTCTGCAAACGGAATCTTTATTTCAAGAGTCCTGAGATAGTCTGCAAAGCGGGCAAATTGCTTATCCTGTTCCGCTTGGCGGAGTTTTTGAGGATAAGGCATTTTGGCTTTGTATTCCTCAACCTTAGTTGCTGCAGGTTTATTACCTACAGAAGTGGGTTGGGAAGCCTTTTTAGAAGGGTTGTTATCAGCACTTGTATGTGACTGATCACTCACTGGCATTTGAATGCCAGGGGTGGAAGCTAAAGTGGTGTTAGTCGCCACTTCCTTGTTGGTTACTGGCGTTTGAACGCCAGAACCATGTTCCCTTTGGGCGTTCAACGCCGGATTCATGCTTGTTTCTGGCGTTGAACGCCAGAAATGAGCATGGTCTGGGTGTTCAGCGCCAGCATCATTCCTCTCTGGGCTCTGATTGTCCTCAGAGGGATTTTGAGTAAATATCTGTTCATTTCTCGGCTTCCTGCTGCTTTGAAGTGAGGTATTTAATGTTTTCCCACTTCTTAATTG
>NC_029781.3:58447945-58448399 GCF_000817695.3 Arachis duranensis
AGCCTTAGCTGTGTCATCCGTTTTGGAGGGAAATAGTGATTCAGGAATTTTTCTGACAGCTGTTTCCATGTTTTTATGCTGTTCTTAGGCTGGTTATTTAACCACCTCTTAGCTTGATCTTTTACAGCAAATGGAAACAGTAATAATCTGTAGACATCCTGATCTACTTCTTTATCATGTACTGTATCAGCAATTTGCAGAAATTGTGCCAGAAATTCTGTAGGTTATTCATGTGGAAGACCAGAGTACTGGTAGTTTTGCTGCACCATGATAATGAGCTGAGGATTCAGCTCAAAGCTACTAACTCCAATGGAGGTATACAGATACTACTCCCATATGAAGCAGTAGTGGGGTTAGCATATGACCCCAGAGTCCTCTTGGACTGTTCATTCCTACTTAGTTCCATGATGGAATAAAGGAAATGATATGTATGTTGATATTATTTATTTTATAA
>NC_029781.3:58448424-58448843 GCF_000817695.3 Arachis duranensis
TTTAAAAAAAAGGAAAAAAGAAAAACAAAAAATATAAAAAGAAGTTAAAAATTTTTTTTTTTTGAAAATTTTTTCAAAAAAATTGAAATTAAAATCTAAAATTTTATGTATAAAAAATTTCGAAAAAGTAGTTCAAGATTAGTTAGAAAATATAAAATTTTTTTGAAATTTGAATTTTATGATAAAAGAGAAGAACACACAAAAGACACAAGACTTAAAATTTTTAGATCTAGTGCTCCTTATCTTCGAAAATTTTTTGAGGGAAAACAACAAGGAACACCAAACTTAAAAATTTTAAGATCAAAACACAAGAAAAACTCAAGAACACCTTGAAGATTCACAAGAACACCAAGAACAAAGGAAAGAACACCAAACTTAAAATTTTTAGAAAACTTTAAGAAAATTTTCGAAAATTATAA
>NC_029781.3:58449216-58449693 GCF_000817695.3 Arachis duranensis
ACAGTTAATTAAGAAAATCATTATTTTTGAAAAGAAATTTTTGAAAAGAAATTATCCTATCAAAATTTGATGACTCTATAACATTAAAAATAAATTATTCCTAATCTAAGAAATAAAATATGCCTTCAATTGTTCAAACTCAATAATCCCCGGCAACGGCGCCAAAAACTTGGTGCACGAATTTGTGATTCGCACAACTAACCAGCAAGTGCACTGGGTCGTCCAAGTAATACCTTACGTGAGTAAGGGTCGATCCCACGAAGATTATTGGGTTGAAGCAATCAATGTTTATTTTATTGATCTTAGTCAGGAGGTCAATAAGGTGATTTGGATTTAATTGTAAGAAGTCAAAGTATTTAAAATTGTAAGAAGAATAAAAGAGAATCAAATCGTTACTTGTTGTGCAGTAATGGGAAATATGTTGGAGTTTTGGAGATGCTTTGTCCTCTGACTTCAACTCTTCCTTGAAATCCTTCA
>NC_029781.3:58449938-58461392 GCF_000817695.3 Arachis duranensis
TGAACATCTTAGATAAGAACAAGCGTGTTTGAATGGAAAACAGAAGTAATTGCATTAATTCATCGAGACACTGCAGAGCTCCTCACCCCCAACAATGGAGTTTAGGGACTCATGCCGTTAAAGAGTATAAAATTCAGATCTAAAAATGTTATGAGATACAAAATAAACTCTAAAAGTTGTTTAAATACTAAACTAGTAACCTAGGTTTACAGAGAATGAGTAAACTAAGATAATTGGTGCAGAGATCCACTTCTGGGGCCCACTTGGTGTGTGCTGGGGCTGAGACTAAAGCTATCCACGTGTTGAGGCTTTACTTGGAGTTAAACTCCAAGTTATAACGTGTTTTGGGCGTTCAACTCCGGATCATGACGTGTTTCTGGCGTTTAATTCCAGACAGCAGCATGTACTTGGCGTTCAACGCCATGTTACGTCGTCTATCTTCGCGCAAAGTATGGACTATTATATATTGCTGGAAAGCCCTGGATGTCTACTTTCCAACGCCGTTGAGAGCGCGCCAATTGGACTCCTGTAGCTCCAAAAATTTCATTCCGAGTGCAGGGAGGTCAGGATCCAACTGCATCAGCAGTCCTTTTTCAGCCTAACTCAGATTTTTGCTCAGCTCCCTCAATTTCAGCCAGAAAATACCTGAAAACTCCTGTAGCTCCAGAAAATCCATTTCGAGTGTAGGGAGGTCAGGATCCAACAGCATCAGCAGTCCTTTTTCAGCCTAACTCAGATTTTTGCTCAACTCCCTCAATTTCTGCCAGAAAATACCTGAAATCACAGAAAAATACACACACTCATTGTAAAGTCCAGAAATATGATTTTTGCCTAAAAACTAATATTATTCTACTAAAAACTAACTGAAACATGCTAAAATCTACATGAAATTACCCCCAAAAAGCGTATAAAATATCCGCTCATCACACGCCAAGCCCTCATCCTCACTTAAGCATGCCACTTGAAGGCCAAGGCATGGCACGCCACGCCTCATTGACCATCTGGGCATGTCAATTGGATGTTGGGCGTGGCATGCCAGCTCCTAGAACGAAGAAGAACTATGGGCGTGGCACGCTAGTACAACTTTCCAGAGAAGAAGGAAGGAGGCCAAACAAGTGGGCGTGCCACATGGTGTCGAAGGCGTGGTGGTGCACGAAATTGCAATCGCACTTGCAATTCCACACAACTAACCAGCAAGTTCACTGGGTCGTCCAAGTAATATCTTACGTGAGTAAGGGTCGATCCTACGGAGATTGTCGGGTTGAAGCAAGCTATGGTTACCTTGTAACTCTTAGTCAGGAGATTAATAATGAAAAGGGTTTTTGTTTGCAACCTAATAAAAGAGCATGAAATAAAAGGTACTTGTGATTCGGTAATGGAGAACAGGTTGGAGTTTTGGAGATGCTATGTCATCTGAATCTCTGCTTTCCTACTGTCTTCTTCTTCACACACGCAAGGCTCCTTCCATGGCAAGTTATATGTTGGCGGATCACCGTTGTCAATTGCTACCAGCCGTCCTCTCAGTGAAAAAGGTCCATGTACATGGCTAATCATCTGTCGGTTCTCACTTATGTTGGAATAAGATCCACTGATCCTTTTGCGTTTGTCACACGCCCAACATTCATGAGTTTGAAGCCCGTCACAATCATCCCTTCCCAGATCCTACTCGGAATACCACAGACAAGGTTTAGACTTTCTGGATCTTAGGAATGCTGCCAAAGGATTCTAGCTTATACCACGAAGACTCTAGTTGCACGGATTCAAGCACTCTGTTGTCAGGATAGATACTCAAATTCATGAACCAGGAACCCAAGAGATGCACATTCAATCTAAGGTAGAACGGGAGTGATTGTCAGGCACGTGTTCATAGGTTGAGAATGGCAATGAGTGTTACGGATCATCACATTCATCATGTTGAAATGCGAATGAGTATCCTAGATTGGAAACAAGCGTGTTTAAATAGAAAACAGAAGTAATTGCATTAATCCATCGAGACACAGCAGAGCTCCTCACCACCAACAATGGAGTTTAGAGACTCATGCCGTAGAGATACAATATAAAACATGAAAATGTCATGAGGTACAAAATAAATCTCTAAATGTAGTTTTTATACTCAACTAGTAACCTAGGTTTACAGAAAATGAGTAAACTAAGATAGGTAGTGCATAAATCCACTTCTGGGGCCCACTTGGTGTGTGCTGGGGCAGAGCATTGGAGCTTTCACGTGCATAGGCTATTCTTGGAGTTAACCGCCAGCTTTGGTGCCAGTTTAGGCGTTTAACTCTAACTTTTATGCCAGTTTTGGCGTTTTGACGCCAGAAAAGGGCAGAGAGCTGGCATTTTGACGCCATTTTACATCATCAAAACTCGCCCAAAGTATGGACTATTATATATTGTTGGAAAGCCCTGGATGTCTACTTTTCAACGCAATTAATATCGCGCTATATGAATTTCTGTAGCTCCAGAAAATCCACTTCGAGTGCAGGGAGGTCAGAATCCAATAGCATCTGTAGTCCTTTTTCAACCTCTGAATCAGATTTTTGCTCAGGTCCCTCAATTTCAGCCAGAAAATACCTAAAATCATAGAAAAACACACAAATTCATAGTAAAGTCCAGAAATATGATTTTTGCACAAAAACTAATAAAAAATATATTAAAAAGTGGCTAAATCCTACTAAAAACTATATGAAAATATCCCCAAAAGCGTATAAAATATCCTCTCATAGCGTATAAAAATCTGCTATTTTATTCATGTTTAATGATGATGTGAAAAATAAATTATAGCTTACTTGGGGATAAAATTAAAAACAAAAAATAAAGACACTAATTACTAGTATTCATATGACTCTTAAAATAGATTTCTAATAGCAGAGTTATCACTAAGTTAAGATTAGGACTCAACAACCTTTATTTTGGGAGGTGGATGCTCCTTCAATTGTGGGGTGTCTGGCCCTTCAAGAGATAGCTTCTGGCGCTTCAACTCCTGGAGTTCACGCTCTTGCTTCTCCTATTCCTTAAGCAGCTTGCAGAGCATGCTATTTTGATTTTGCTATTCTTCTTTTATTTGATCCATGGCTTCTTGCAGCTTGGTGATAGATGCTTCTAAGCGGTTCCAGTAGTCAATATGTGGGATTTCTGGGAGGAACTCCTATGCCCTCCTTTTAATGGGAATGTCTTGCACTTGTGATTGGAAGATCAACTGAGATATACACATCTACTCCAATCTTCACTCCAGCATCTTTACATAGTAGAGAAATCAAGCTTGGGTAGGCCAATTTGGCTTCAGTAGAGTTTTTGTTTGCAATTATATAAAGCTCACAAGCAATCAAATGATGAACTTCCACTTCGTTTCCTATCATGATGCAATGGATCATCACTGCTCTTTTAACAGTGACCTCAGAGCGATTGCTGGTGGGTAGTATGGAACGCCCAATAAAATTCAGCCAGCCTCTAGCAACTGGTTTGAGATCCCCTCTCTTGAGTTGAATTGGGACATTCTTTGTGTTGGTTACCCACTTGGCTCCAGGGATGCATATGTCCTCTAGAACTTGGTCCAAGCGCTTATCTTGACTCACAATTCTCCTGTTAAAGGATTCCGGGTCATCTTGTAGTTGAGGCAGCTTGAAGATCTCTCTTATGCTTTCAAGGTGGAAGTAGATAATCCTCCCTCTAGGTATAGAAGGCGGTTCCAGACATTCTCTGATATGTTTGCCACAGATTTGAGTAGAATTCCTGAACCATGTTTCTTCCCACCTTTATCTCAGGATTAGCTAGGATTTCCCAGCCTCTGTTTTGAATCTGCTCTTGGATCTTCGGATATTCATCTTCTTTCAAATCAAGTTTAACTTCCGGGATCACTGACCTCAGAATCATTATTTTATAATAATGGTCTGCATGTTCTTTGGTTAAGAACCTCTCTTGATTCCAAAGTGATTTTGGAATATTCTCTTTCTTGCCTCTTGAGGTGGTTTGTTTTCCTTTAGGAGCCATGATCTTGGTCAGTCTTGGCTCAATGATCACGAAAAGCACATCAAACTTAGAGGTTTGCTTGTCCTCAAGCAAAAGAAAGGAAAGGAGAGGAAGAGAAGGAGAGACAATTTTGAATGGTGGAAGAGAAGGGATGGCCGAATGTGAATTTAAAAGGGAGAGGGGTGGGTTCGAAAATTTTGAAAAAGATATAATAGAATATATAATTTGTAAAAAGATAGTTATGGTATGCAAAAGATGTGTTGTTAAAATTGAAAAGATAAGAGAAAAATTTGAAACGGATAAATCTAATTTTGAAAAGATAATGTGATGGGTTGAAAAAGATTTTCAAAGAAATAAAAAAAATATATGAGTTTTGGAAAAGATTTGAAAAGAAATTGAAAGATGAGGATTTGTAACATGTTCATGCAAGAAATGTGGGTGGAAATATAAAAATTAAAAAAAAAATCTGAGTTGGGAACAAGAACCTCCTCCTCTCCATGTTCCTGACGTTAAACGCCCAGGAGTAGCATGTTTTGGGCGTTTAACGCCCAATTGTTGCTTGTTTTTGGCATTTAAACGCCCAGCCAGGTACCCCAGTTGGTGTTTAAAAGCCAGATTTCCTTTGTCACTGGGCATTTTTCTAAATGCCCAATATGCTGCAAGTCTGGCGTTAAACGCCCAGAATGGAACCCATTCTGGCGTTTAACGCCCAGAAGGTGCTTCTTACTGGCATTAAATGCCCAGAATGATACCAATTCTGGCGTTTAACGCCCAAAAATGCTCCTTACTAGCGTTTTTCTTCCAGCGAGCTCCTTTTCTCTGTTTTCTGCTCTGAATCCTTCTGTAACTCTGTGAACTCCTGTAATTGAAGATAAATTTTATATCAAACTCCTAAAATTATTATTTAATTATAAATATACTTAACTAATGACTAGGTTGCCTCCTAGCAAGCGCTTCTTTATTGTCTTTAGCTGGACCTTACTGAGCATTATTCTAGTCTCAGTACTGAGCATTTTTGCTCAATATTGCTTTCAAGATAGTGTTTGACTATTTGTCCATTAACAATGAATCTTTTATCAGAGTCAGTATCCTGAAGCTCCACATATCCATATGGTGACACACTTGTAATCACATATGATCCCCTCCACCGGGATTTTAATTTCCCAGAGAATAATCTAAGTCTAGAGTTGAATAGCAGGACCTTTTGTCCTGGTTTAAAGACTCTGGATGACAATTTCTTGTCATGCCACCTTTTTGCTTTCTCCTTGTAAATTTTTACATTCTCGAAAGCATTGAGCCTGAACTCCTCTAGCTCATTCAACTGGGGCAATCTTTTCTCTCCAGCTAATTTAGCATCAAGGTTTAGGAATCTGGTTGCCCAATAGTCCTTGTGTTCCATTTCCACGGGCAGATGACAGGCCTTCCCATACACAAGTTGGTATGGAGAAGTTCTTATAGGAGTCTTGAATGCTGTTCTGTATGCCCACAGAGTATCATCCAAGCTTTTTACCCAATCCTTTCTATGGGCCATTACAGTCTGTACCAGGATTCTTTTTATTTCTCAATTAGAGACCTCAGCTTGCCCATTTGTCTGTAGATGATACGGAGTTGCCACCTTGTGGCTAATTTCATACCGGACCATAGCAGAGTAAAGCTGTTTATTGCATAAATGAGTGCCTCTATCACTGATTAATACTCTACGAATACCAAATCTACTGAAGATGTGTTTCTAGAGGAACTTTATCACTGTTTTAGTATCATTAGTGGGTGTTGCAATTGCCTCTACCCATTTAGATACATAGTCCACTGCCACCAGAATATAAGTGTTTGAGTATGAAGGTGGGAACGGTCCCATGAAGTCAATACCCCATACGTTAAACAATTCAATCTCTAAGATCCCTTGCTGAGGCATGGCGTAACTATGAGGTAGATTACCAGCTATCTGGCAATTGTCACAGTTTCGTACAAACTCTCGGGAATTTTTATAGAGAGTAGGCCAGTAGAAGCCGCATTGGAGGACTTTTGTGGCTATTCGCTCACTTCCGAAATGTCCTACTGTGATCCATGAAAATGCCAAAGGATCCTCTGTGCTTCTTCTCTAGGCATACATCTACGGATTATTCCGTCTGCGCATCTCTTAAAGAGATATGGTTCATCCCACAAGTAGTACTTTGCATCATAAATTAATTTTTTTGTTTATTGCCTGCTGTACTCCTTGGGTATGAACCTTGCAGCCTTATAGTTTGCAATGTCTGCAAACTATGATACTTCCTGAATGGCAAAGGGTTGCTCATCAGGAAAGGTTTCAGAGATCTCAGTAATGGGGAGGGATGCCCCTTCTACGAGTTCTATCCGGGACAGGTGATTTGCTACTTGGTTTTCTGTCCCTTTTCTATCTCTTATTTCTATATCAAACTCTTGCAGAAGTAATACCCACCTTATGTGCCTTGGTTTTGAATCCTGCTTTGTGAGTAGATATTTAAGAGCAGCATGGTCAGTGTACAAAATCACCTTTGATCCTACTAAATAGGATCTGAACTTGTCAATAGCATAAACTACTGCAAGCAATTCTTTTTCTGTGGTTTTGTAATTCTTCTGTGCATCATTTAGAACACATCTGGCATAGTAGATGATATGCAAAAGTTTTTCATGCCTCTGTCCCAATACTGCACCAATGGCATGGTCACTGGCATCACACATTGGTTCGAATGGTAATGTCCAATTTGGTGCAAAAATGACTGAGGCTGTAACCAGCTTGGCTTTCAGGGTCTCAAACGCATGCAGACACTCTGTGTCAAAAGTAAATGGCGTGTCAGCAGCTAGCAGATTACTTAGAGGTTTTGCGATTTTTGAAAATTCCTTTATAAACCTCTTATAGAATCCTGCATGCCCCAGAAAGCTTCTGATTGCCTTAACATTGGCAGGTGGTGGTAATTTTTCAATTACCTCTACCTTAACTTGATCCACCTCTACTCCTTTGTTTAAAATCTTGTGCCCAAGGATGATCCCTTCAGTCACCATAAAGTGACATTTTTCCCAGTTTAAAACCAGGTTAGTCTCTTGGCACCTTTTCAAAACAAGTGTCAGGTGATCAAGACAAGAGCTGAATGAGTTTTCATATACTGAGAAGTCATCCATGAAGACTTCCAGAAATTCTTCCACCATATCAGAGAAAATAGAGAGCATGCATCTCTGAAAGGTTGTAGGTGCATTACACAGCCCAAATGGCATCCTTCTATAGGCAAATACTCCAGATGGACATGTGAATGCTGTTTTCTCTTGATCTTGGGGATCTACTGCAATTTGGTTGTAGCCTAAATAGCCATCCAAAAAGCAGTAATAATCATGACCTGCTAGTCTTTCTAGCATCTGGTCTATGAATGGTAAAGGAAAATGATCCTTTTTGGTGGCTGTATTGAGTCTTCGGTAGTCAATACACATGCGCCACCCTGTAACTGTTCTTGTAGGAACCAGTTCATTTTTCTCATTATGAACTACTATCATACCTCCCTTCTTGGGGACGACATGGACAGGGCTCACCCAGGGGCTATCAGAAATTGGATAAATAATCCCAGCCTCTAGTAGTTTAGTGACCTCTTTTTGCACCACTTCCTTCATGGCTGGATTCAGTCGCTTTTGTGGTTGA
Organism: Arachis duranensis; assembly: GCF_000817695.3. Classification (NCBI taxonomy): domain Eukaryota; kingdom Viridiplantae; phylum Streptophyta; class Magnoliopsida; order Fabales; family Fabaceae; genus Arachis; species Arachis duranensis. The sequence goes on from NC_029781.3 coordinate 58,457,554, forward strand.
ACCATTGGCTTAGCATTATCCTCCAAGAGAATCTTCTGCATGCATCTGGATGGGCTAATGCCCTTGAGATCTCTTATGGACCATCCAAGAGCTGTCTTGTGTGTCCTTAGCACTTGAATCAGCGTTTCCTCTTCATGTGGCTTTAAGGTAGAGCTCATGATCATAGAAAAAGTGTTGTCTTCTCCCAGAAATGCATATTTCAGGGATGGTAGTAGTGGTTTGATGGAATCTCTGTGGTCTCTATATGAGCCTCAGATTCCTTTGGATCCTCAATAGGGAACTCCTTCCTGCTTGAGAGACGTCCCATGAGATATTGCTCATTGGGATTCGCGTCCTCTCCCTCCTCCTTGTATTTGGCCATATTGATTATATCAATGGCCTTGCATTCTCTTTTTGGATTCTCTTCAGTATTGCTTGGGAGAGTACTAGGAGGAGTTTCAGTGATTTTCTTACTCAGCTGGCCCACTTGTGCCTCCAGATTTCTGATGGAGGACCTTGTTTCATTCATGAAACTTAAAGTGGCCTTAGACATATCAGAGATTAAATTTGCTAAGTTAGAGGTATTCTGTTCATAATTCTCTGTCTGTTGCTGAGAAGATGATGGATAAGGCTTGATATTACTGAGCCTATTTCTTCCACCATTATTAAAGCCTTGTTGAGGCTTTTGTTGATCCTTCCATAAGAAATTCGGATGATTTCTCCATGATGAATTATAGGTGTTTCCATAAGGTTCACCCATGTAATTTACCTTGACCATTGCAGGGTTTTTAGGAACATAAGCTTCTTCTTCAGAAGATGCCTCTTTAGTACTGTTGGATGCATTTTTCCATCCATTCAAACTTTGAGAAATCATGTTAACTTGATGAGTCAACATTTTGTTCTGAGCCAATATGGCATTCAGAGCATCAGTTTCGAGAACTCCCTTCCTTTGAGGCATCCTATTGTTCACGGAATTCCTCTCAGAAGTGTACATGAACTGGTTATTTGCAACCATGTCAATAAGTTCTTGAGCTTCTGCAGGCGTTTTCTTTAGGTGAATGGATCCACTTGCAGAATGGTCCAATGACATCTTAGAGAACTCAGATAGATCATAATAGATTATATCTATCATGGCCCATTCAGAAAACATGTCAGAAGGACATCTTTTGGTCATCTGCTTGTATCTTTCCCAAGCTTCATAGAGGGATTCACCATCTTTTTGTTTGAAGGTCTGAACATCCACTCTAAGCTTGCTCAGCTTTTGAGGAGGAAATAACTTAGCCAAGAAGGCCGTGACAAGCTTATCCCAGGAGTCCAGGCTATCTTTAGGTTGAGAGACCAACCATGTTCTAGCTCTGTCTCTTACAGCAAAAGGGAAAAGCATGAGCCTGTAGACTTCAGGATCTACTCCATTAGTCTTAATAGTCTCACAGATCTGCAAGAACTCAGTTAAGAACTGGTAAGGATCTTCTGATGGATGTCCATGAAACTTGCAGTTCTGTTGCATTAGAGCAACTAATTGAGGTTTTAGCTCAAAATTATTTGCTCCTGTGGCAGGAATTGAGATGCTTCTTCCATCAAACTTTGACGTAGGTGTGGTATAATCACCAAGTATCCTTCTTGCATTATTGTTGTTAGGTTCAGCTGCCATCTCCTTTTCTTGTTCGAAAAATTTAGCAAGGTTGTCTTTGGATTATTGTAATTTAGCTTCACTTAGTTTCCTCTTCAGAGTCCTTGCAGGTTCTAGATCAGCTTCAACAAGAATGCCTTTTCCTTGTTCCTGCTCATATGAAAGAGAAGATAACAGAAAAAGAAGAGGAATCCTCTATGTCACAGTAAAGAGGTTCTGTATTATTAGTAGAAGAAGAAAGAGAATAAGAGTGAAGAAGAATGAATAGTTTGAATAAAGGGTAAAGGTAGGGGTAGTGATTTGTGATGAAGAGAGGTGAAGAGAAGTGTTAGTAAATAAATAAATAAATGGAATAAGATGAGAGAGAGAAATTTTCGAAAATTAATTTTGAAAAGGAGTTAATGATTTTTGAAAATTAAAGGTGAGATAGAATTAAAATTTAAAACAATTAGTTAATTTAAAAAGAATTTTGAAAAAGGGATGAGATATTTTCGAAAATTAGAGAGGGAAAAGTAGTTAGGTGGTTTTGAAAAAGATAAGAAACAAACAAAAAGTCAAATAGTTAGTCGAAAAAGATTTGAAAATCAAATTTGAAAAGATAAGAAGATAAGAAGTTAGAAAAGATATTTTAAAATCAAATTTTTGAAAAAGATAAAATTTTGGAAAAGATATGATATAAAAGATAGGATAAGATATATTTAATTTTTAAAATTAAAATTAATTACATATGTAACGACCCAACTCCCAGTATGCCATGGTCATACAAGAAGCTAAGTGTTACTAACTTATCCTTCCTAATTGTTGTCTATTATTTAATATTTGAGCCTGTTCCTTGTTAGAGCGATGCCAATTTTACGAGTAATTTTTTTTTATTTGTTATGGACGTTCAGGTAAAATAAACAAACATACAATGAGAGTAATATAAAAGTGGCATAAAGAAACATAGAAATACAGCTGATAATATACATCATGTACACTAACAAAACATGTAGCGTTTACACAAGATCAAGTCAGTTTACATCCTCGTCATCCTACGTAGCTAATATTTACACGACACTCCCAGGGCCTGGCCCATATAAAAAGCCGCTAAACTGGCACCCAGGCTAGCCTAACCACTATATAGCTCCTAGCTCTCGGGTGTACTAACACAAGTGAGAGACTAACTAAAAGATAATGTTAGACTAGAGTGTCATCAAAAGAATTATCCTGCTCTATCTCTATCTCAGGATCCTCCTCCTCCTCATCATCCGCAGCTACAACTATACCCTCAGATCCACCAGAAATACTGCTGTCACTATGTATAAAACCATTCGCGAGCACAGGTCCGTTCGCGTATATAGGAGCTACCCCATCGTCCGGTAGAGCCAGCTCATCAGGCTGTGGAAGGTCAAGGATCGGCTCAGGGGGAAAGACCCACTCTGGTGGTATCACAGGTACGTAGTCACCAGCTAACTCGGGCTCATCAGGAATGATAGGCTCAGGTTCCACCTCATTCAAAGGTTGAGCTGGTATAGGGTGCTCGGGGTCATCAGAAAAAGGATGTACAGGTGCGTCAGGATGTAACCAGGATAAGGGAAAGTCGTAAGGAGCATCAGGGTCAAAATGCGGGCTAGACAGAGGATGTTGAAAAGCTCGATTAGGTAACGCATATCGTCTAATACGAGGCTCCAATCCCATGATGAAGTAAATGTGATATACCGGATCCTCGTAGACATAAGGGTCCTCAAACTCATAGAAGATCACGCCCGTCTCCATCTGAGGGGGAGGAAGGGAGAGAAGGGGTAAGAACTGGGGAGTCCTTAGTAGGGTCAGGGTTATTAGTTACGTTCATTTATTTGGGGTCGATTAGCAGACGAATAACATAATATAGCGAAATAGTAAACAGAAGATAAAGATAGAAATAGAAAGTAGAGACAACAGAACACAAACAGAAGAACACAAGGAAATAAAGCACATACATAGCACTCAAGCAGACAAACATAAAGAAATAGTTCACACACAAGAAAAAAAGCAACAGAGAATGATGCGCAGACAAGAATGATGCATGTCTAGCCCTAGTACAGGCCATGAGCTCATGTGTCGGTTGGCTGCCCGCAATCCCGACATTTATCCGGTCACGAGTAATCCCGATTTCCCGAATACGATTTTCCGTTCCTAAATAAATGCGCATATAATAATAGCCGCTCATTTGAGACAGCCTCTGCTTACTGCAGGAAAATATATATATATA
>NC_029781.3:58461470-58462349 GCF_000817695.3 Arachis duranensis
AAATATAGGTTCATTAAGTCTATACTGAAACAGTTTAACTTTTCATATTATACCTAACCCTAGTCGCAACTCAAGTACTAACTAAGTTGCCCTAGTTCGTTCACTAGTCTCTGTCTGTTTTTCTGTCGTTAAAACGTTACAGACTTTTTCTTTGGTTTTTATCTTTTCTTTGACTTTTATCTTTCTTTTATCTTTACCTCACTAATATGTTCTTACCACTCCCTAAGTATTTTATGAAGGTAACTAGGAGAATTCTGCACTTAAAGTTGTCTTTCTAAAGCTTTTACGGAAAACTGCCTTTTTCGCATTATTTTATTATTTTTATCAAAATATTATTTTTATTTAAATATTATTATTTAATATTTTATTATTTGTTATTATTTTATCATTAAATTTTCGAAAATTAACTTACCTTTTACCTTTAACCTTTAAAATTCACTTGTTACCACCCGTAACTTTTAACATTTCTACTTTTACCACCCTAACTTTCAGAAATTACCAAACAACCCCTTAAACACCAAAAATTTTACTTCCTTGCCCTTTTTAAGATCTAAGGCCTATTCTTCATTGTTCTTCATCACACTCAAAGTGTTCTTCATGTTCTTCATAAATTCTTCATATTCTTTCTCTGTTTTTACCGGTTTTTCAGTTTTTTCAGCAACCGATTTTTACTACAATTCATAATAAATTAGCAGCAACTAAAACCCCATCTTTTCTTCATGATTTCAACACAAATTGAACCTCAATTTAAGCTTAGGGTTTCGTTTTTCCAGCTGCCCAAGAACATGAACTTTAAAGCTTGAATTTCATCAAATTTCATCAAAATTTCACCAAATTTTCACCAAGAATCAATCATATATGCAACCAATTTTTAGCACA
>NC_029781.3:58462516-58470371 GCF_000817695.3 Arachis duranensis
AGCAGAAATCAAGCTTTGAAGATTTGGAACTAAGAACTTTTCTCTCTTTTTCTCTCTACCTATTTTCGGCCACAAAGTGAAAATGAGCCAGACTTGGGGGTTTTGGGGGTGTAGGGTGAGTTGTGATTGGTTGGCTTTGAGGTGGATTAAAATAATATTAAAATAACTTAGGTGTATAACTACTAAAACTAGATGTATCGGAACACTTGCAAAAACATCTCTAAAAATTATTCTCTGAGCTACTAGCATAAATGACACTAGTAACATATTTATTATGAGAATAAAAAATGAATAATGAGGCCTTAGCATTGCTAAAGTCATCAGAGAGTGCTGGTGCTAAGCTGCACCAGTAAACTGTGAACCCGGTTAAACCAATTTTCTGTTTTTAACTAAAACTGACCAGGTAACCTTATAATATCATTCAAGAAGCTTCTAATACTCATATAATGATGATATTACCCTATTATCTCTCTTCTCTCATGAATCGAGTCCGGTTCGTCAAACTGAGACTATTTACAAAAAACCGGATCAAAACTCCTAACCGATACTGTTCAAAAACTATGTTCTTCATAACTGCATTATCGAGCGTGCCTCATAAAAGGTTCTAGCTTAAAGATGACATAATGACAATTAGGATTGATATTCTTGATGATATATCAAAGGTTTTCCCTTTATTGATCTTCCGGAGAAATTCGTGCTTTCAGAAAAGGTCTTGCGTACTCGAAAATCGGGGTTGTTACATTCTACCCTCCTAACAGAAAATTTTGCCCTCAAAATTTCAGTTACCTGAGAATAGATGCGGGTAATCAGCTTCCATCTTATCTTCGAGTTCCCAGGTGTGCTCTTCTTCTCCTCTTTGTCCCCAAGCTATTTTGACCAAGCGAACAGTTTTGCCTCTTAGCTGCTTATCGCTTCTTTCTACGATCCGAACTGGTGATGCTGTATATGTCAAATCGTCTCGTAACTGTACTGTCTCTGGTTGTTAAATGTGACTCTCGTCGGGAATATATTTCTTAAGTTGTGAGACATGAAAAACATCATGAAGGTTTGATAGATATGGAGGAAGGGCTACTTGATAAGCTACTAGACCAACTCTTTTAAGTATTTGGAAAGGTCCTATGTATCGAGGGTTAAGTTTTTTAGTCTTAAGGGCTCTACCTATTCCAGTAGTCGGGGTTACTTTAAGAAAGACATGGTCTCCCTCACTAAACTCTAAGGGTCTACGTCTATTATCGGCATAGCTCTTTTGACGACTCTGTGTTGTCTGGATCTTCTGGCGAATCCCCTTTATCTTCTCAGTAGTTTCTTGCACTAAGTATGGACCCAAGACACTAGCTTCTCCGTCATCATTCCAACACAATGGTGTCTGACATCTCCTTCCATAGAGAGCTTCATATGGTGCCATCCCGATACTTTGTTAGTAACTATTGTTGTAGACGAACTCGACCAACGACAAATATTTATCCCAACTACCTTGGTTATCCATCACACAAGATCTTAGCATGTCTTCCAATGTCTGGATTGTCCGCTCTGATTGTCCGTCTGTCTGAGGATGGTATGTTGTACTTATATGCAATTCTGTTCCTAAAGCTTTCTGGAAAGCTCCCCAGAATCTGGAAGTAAACCTTGGATCTTGGTCTGAAACAATTGATGAAGGTATTCCGTGCAATCGTACAATTTCTTGAATATATATCCGTGCCAGCCTTTCTAAGGTATAATCAACTCGAATCGGAAGGAAGTGCGCTAATTTTGTCAACCTGTCCATAATTACCCAAATGGCATCGTGTCCCGTTGAAGTCCTTGGCAATCCCATGACAAAATCCATAGTGATCTGCTCCCATTTCCATTGTGGTATTTCTAAGGGTTGCAGGGTTCCTGACGGTTTCTGATGTTCCACCTTCACCTTCTGGCAGGTTAACAATTTTGAGACATAGTTAGCTACCTCTTTTTTTAAGCCCGGCTAGCTACTGCCGTAAATCTCCAGAGCTAAGCACACAAATTCTGTTCTTGTATCTCCAGAGACTGCTACGATCTAGTCTTACAGCTTCTGGTTCTTCTACTTTCATCCGTCTCAGCATCGTCATCATTTCTGAGTCCTGTGCTTGTGCTTGCTGAATCCTAATCTTAAAATCTGGTGTTATATGCAACTGCGCCAAACAAACTTCATTTGACGTCTCAGTCATAGCCAACTTAAGGTCCTCAAATTCCGCAAGTAGCTTCTCTTCCTTTATCATCATCCAAGAGATACTCAAATTCTTCTTGCTCAAGGCGTCTGCCACCACGTTTGCTTTTCCTGGGTGATAACTTAACTTAAAATCATAGTCCTTCAGGAACTCCATCCACCTTCGCTGTTGCATATTAAGATCCTTCTGGTCAAAGATATACTTTAAACTTTTGTGGTAAGAGAAAACTTATAGTTGAGCGCCATACAAATAGTGCCTCCAGATCTTCAGAGCAAACACCACTGCAGCCAACTCTAAGTCATGCATCGGATAATTTCGTTCATGAGGTCTCAGCTGCCGGGAAGCATAAGCCACCACATTTTTGTCTTGCATCAGCACACATCCAAGTCCTTTATGAGAGGCATCACAGTATACTTCAAAAGGTTTTTGTGGGTTGGGTAGTACTAGTACAGGTGCAGTTGTTAACTTCTCCTTAAGCATCTTGAAACTTCTATCACACTCAGCCGTCCAAACGAACAGAACTTCCTTTCGTGTAAGGTAAGTCAAAGGTAAGGCTATCTGTGAAAATCCTTTGATGAACCTCCGGTAATATCCAGCAAGTCCGAGAAAAATCCGAACTTCTGTAACGGTCGTAGGTGGCTCCCATTGCACTACTGCTTCAATTTTTGAAGGATCCACCGCAATTCCTCCCTGTGATATAACATGTCCCAAAAATGCCACCTTCTCTATCCAGAACTCGCACTTTGATAGTTTAGCATATAACTTTCGAGTCCTCAGTATCTGCAATACAATCCTTAGATGCTCTTCATGCTCTCTTTCTGTCTTTGAATAGATGAGAATATCGTCTATGAAAACTACTACGAAATGATCAAGGTACGGATGGAAAATACGATTCATGTAATCCATGAAAATCGCAGGAGCATTAGTTAGTCCAAACGACATAACTGTATACTTATAGTGACCATATCGAGTTCTAAATGCAGTCTTCGGTATATCCGACTCTTTCACTCGAATCTGGTGATAGCCCGATCGCAAATCAATCTTCGAAAACACAGTTGCACCTTTTAACTGATCCATCAAATCATCTATTCGTGGAAGTGGATACTTGTTCTTGATAGTGACTTTATTTAACTGTCGGTAATCTACGCAAAGTCTCATTCCACCATCCTTCTTCTTTACTAGCAATACCGGAGCTCCCCAAGGTGATGCATTGGGACGAATAAATTTCTTCCCAAGTAGCTCATCCAACTGCTTCTTCAACTCTGCAAGTTTCAGTGGTGACATCTGGTACGGTGCTATGGAAATTGGTCCGGTTCCAGGTACAAGTTCAATGCTGAATTCTATCTCCTGCTGAGGAAGAAACTCAGGTATGTCGTCCGGGAAAACATCAGGAAATTCCTTCACCACTCAGATTCGTTCTAAGCTTACTTCACTGTCATTTGAGCTAGCCGCTAACAGAACGTACCCCTTACAATCAATCCCGTCTAAGGTAACTCTTACAGAATTCAGATATAAGGTATATGACAAAAATGGTTTAATATCTAAACTATCAGACGGAATAACAGCAGTTCTTTCAAAGCAATCAAGGAAAACATGATACTTGGACAACCAATCTAATCCCAGAATAACTTCTAAACCACATAGAGGCAAACATATTAGATCATGTATAAAAGTTCTGTTCCTAATAGTGAATGGTACTTGCAGGCACACTAAACTAGTCAAAGCATTTTGGGACGCAGGTGTATGGACAATTAGATCAAAGTTCAACTCAAAGAAATCTAGTCCCAACTCACGAGCAACAGTTAAAGAAATAAAAGAATGCGATGCACCCGAATCATACAATACAGTTAGAAATCGATTCTTGACGTAACACTGACCTTGGATCAGGGCGTCTGATTGCATAGCATCATCAGCAGTCATGGCAAACACTCGACCTTGTTGCTGGGTTCGTACTGGATTCCGAGCGAATATCTTTGGACATTCCTTAGCAATATGTCCAGTTCCTCCACATCTATAACAATTGAATGTTCCAAACAAACACGGCTTAATACCATGATCCTTCCCACATCGCTTGCATGTAGTGTTCACCTGCACCTGTTGAGGTCGTTTGCCATTATCTTGCCTCGGTTTACCTCCGTTTCCACCCACAGAGCGAGTAGGAACATTACCAGCTTGTGGATTCCTTCGCTGTGGCACACCAGGTGTCTTGAAGTTTGTCCTTCGTGGTTGCCAATTATAGCTATTGTAGTTCCTTGGTGGAAATCCTTGACGACTTGCTTTGGAGGCAATTACCTTCTTAGCACATTCTTCCACTAACTTACACTTATTAACCAGCTCAGCAAAATTTCGTATCTCCAATGGAACTACTGAACTCATCAAATCCTCACGAAGGCCCCCTTCGAACTTCAAACACTTCCATTCATCAAAGTCAGCAAGAATCCCTTGGCAAATCTTGGAGAAACGGCACAAGTCATCAAACTTACGGGCATATTCTGCAATAGTTGTGTTACCCTGCTTCAGCTGCATAAGTTCCATCTCCTTAGCGTCACGAGCTGCCCTCGGAAAATACTTCTTATAAAATTCATCCTTAAAAGTATTCCAAGGAATATCGCCTTCATCTTGTTGCAACAGTCGTTGTATCCCCTGCCACCAATGCTCAGCTTCTCCTTCCAGCATATAAGTAGCAAACTCCACGTGTTGGCCTTCTGGAACATGCTGTGCTCGCAGTGATCGTTCGATAGCTCGAAACCAATTGTCAGCATCAGTCGCAACAAGTGTACCTTTAAACTTAAGCGGTTTAACTTTCAGAAAAGTCGCAAGGGTCATAGGTCTTTCGAGATGCCCTAAGTTATTCTCATCATTTCCACTATCTTCCCCATGCTCATTCTCATTCCCGTTTCTCACTCCAAGACGATCAACAGCCCTAGCCGCTGCTACTGCAGCCTCACGCACTGCCTCAGCCACAGCGTTCATGGTAGTCATAAATGTCTCATGTTCCCTCTCGTAGTTAACATTAGGAATTTCTTCCCGTACGCCTTGTCTCCGTGAACCCATCGTGGTCTTGTTCACACCAAACAATCATTATTAAGGTGATCAGTCTTAACACTTCAAGTCAAGTGTGAACATTCCCAGAATGAAAACACAGAGACAATCATGCAACACATATCACATAGATATCCTATAAGCATGAGACAGACAACAGAGCATGCAATGAAGCATAGTCAGTCCACTCCCCAGGCTCTATTGGGAACGAACTGCTCTGATACCAACTTGTAACGACCCAACCCCCAGTATGCCATGGTCATACAAGAAGCTAAGTGTTACTAACTTATCCTTCCTAATTGTTATCTATTATTTAATATTTGAGCCTGTTCCTTGTTAGAGCGATGCCAATTTTATGAGTAATTTTTTTTATTACGGACGTTCAGGTAAAATAAACAAGCATACAATGAGAGTAATAGAAAAGTGGCATAAAGAAACATAGAAATACAGTTGATAATATACATCATGTACACTATAACAAAACATGTAGCATTTACACAAGATCAAGTCAGTTTACATCCTCGTCATCCTACGTAGCTAATATTTACATGACACTCCCAGGGCCTGGCCCATATAAAAAGCCGCTAAACTGGCACCCAGGCTAGCCTAACCACTATATAGCTCCTAGCTCTCGGGTGTACTAACACAAGTGAGAGACTAACTATCAGATAATGTTAGACTAAAGTGTCATCAAAAGAATGCCCCTTCCGCAGTCAAATTATATCTACTCGTGGCCGTTCGGAGAATTGCCGTGAGGCTCGTCCATCTCCTCATCCTGCTCTATCTCTATCTCAGGATCCTCCACCTCCTCATCATCCGCAGCTACAACTATACCCTCAGATCCACCAGAAACACTGCTGTCACTATGTACAAAACCATTCGCGAGCACAGGTGCGTTTGCGTATATAGGAGTTACCGCATCGTCCGGTAGAGCCAGCTTATCAGGCTGTGGAAGGTCAGGGATCGGCTCAGAGGGAAAGTCCCACTCTGGTTGATTGAGATTTGATGGATCTCCTTCCATTTCTTGGAATTCCTCTTTATATTCTTCCTCTCCAATAACGTTCTTCCCTCTTTCAGCTCTTCTTATTCTTCGAAGAGTTCTTTGGTCAATTTCAGAGAGGATAGAGGAAGATCTTCCTATACCTGACATGCAAACACACAACAATAAACACACAGATCCAGAAAACCAATGAAACTTCAATCTATTGCTAGAATGAAGTTTTAGTTAGTTTAAGCAAAAATTCAAACAGTTAGTGTGTTAGTCAAAATTAAAGAAACAGAAAAGAAAAAGTGCTTGATCTAGACCTCCACTTTACTTAATCATTGTCAATCTATTTCAATCCCCGGCAACAGCGCCAAAAACTTGATGTGTGGAAAACGATCCAACACAAAACTCACCGACAAGTGTACCGGGTCGCATCAAGTAATAAAACTCACGGGAGTGAGGTCGATCGCACAGGGATTGAAGGATTGAGCAATTTTAGTTTAGTGGTTGATTTAGTCAAGAGAATCAAGTATTGGTTGAGTGGTTTATCATTAACAGAAACTAAATTGCTTGGAATGTAAAGGGAAACGGGAGAATTGCAGTAAATTAAAGAACAGGAAAGTAAAAGATGCTGAATCTTAAAGAACAGCAAGAAATGTAAATTGCAGTAACTTAAAGTGCAAGAAATATAAATTGCTTGAATGGAAAAGGGATTTGAGGATTAAGAATTCAGAATTTCAGCAAGGGAAATTAAATTGCAACAATTAATAAAGCAGAAGTTGAATTAGAAATAACTAGAATTCAAACAGAAAAGGGAATTTAATTGCAGCAAGGGTTCACAGAAGAACCAAAAAGAATTAAAATGGAATCTCAGGACTCAAGAGACTAGATAGCACAGTCTATATCTCACTTTCCTTCCCAGATCCAAGTTCACAAAGCAATTGACAAGAAATTGAAGAAGAAGCAGTAAAGGAAATGAAATTGAACTCAATTATGCAGAAGAGGTATTAAAGAGATTTTGAATGGAGATTGAGACAGAATTTCCTCAATTCTTCACACCCAAAACTCAAACAAGAAAAGTAAAAATGCTCAAGAGAGAACGAGGAAGAAGAGAGATCAATTCTCTTCCCTAATTCTCTGAAATCTTAGTGAAGTCCCCAAGAGAAAGTTCAGAAGTTCAAAAATAAAAGTAAAGATTCAAGGCTCAAAAGAAAGGTTCAAAGTTCAAAACTGAAGAAAAAGGTCCTAATTACATCAAACTATCTCCTATTTTTACACTTTCTATTCTTGGATCTTGGGATTTGGATGGGCTTTTGATTTGGTGAAGAAATGAATTAAATTGGATTTTTAATTCAATTTTTAGCCCAAAACAATTTGCTTCCAGGAGGCTGCCCTGCCATTATGGAGGGCAGGGCAGAAAATGTGCGTGCGGCCGTTGGTGCCTTGGTGCGTGCGTGTTGGTGCTGCAGGATGCTGCCTTGCCCTTGTGGAGGGCAGGGCAGAAATTTTTGGTGCGCCAGATTCTGCCCTGTGCGCACGCTATGTTGCTGCCGAAGCTCCCTTGGTGCGCCAATCTGGTGTGCTGGCCGTGCACCACAAAATGCTGCCCTGCCCTTGCGGAGGGCAGGGCAATGTTTCCAAAGTT
>NC_029781.3:58470523-58472121 GCF_000817695.3 Arachis duranensis
TTGTGCTCCGCCCTTGAGGAGGGCAGGGCAGTGTTTTTTCTCTCCTTGATCCATGGCATCAATTTGTGCTCTGCCCTTGTTGTGGGCAGGGCAGTGTTGCCTCTCAAGTCTTGTTTCCTTATGTTGCCCTCCTAGAGGGCAGTGTGCCCTTGTGGAGGGCAATGCTTGCTTCCTCCTTTTATGCGCCACACTTCTTCTCTCTTGGGCCACGCTTTCTTAAGCCACGCTTCCTCTTTTCTTCTTTTCTTCACCTACAATAAACCAAAACAACCACTCAAAGTATCACTAAATTCACAAGGATTATAAATCAATTAAAAATTAATTAAATTTAGCTTAAACCTCATGAGTTAGCATCAATTTAATGGTAGTTGCTTGATTTAAAGAAGTTATGCATTTTCATTCCAAATCTCTTACTTAGGATGCAAGAAAGTGTATAAAGACTAATAAAAGAAGTGAAATTAGCTTGAAAAATGGGTATATGATGACTTGTCATCACAACACCAAACTTAAATCTTGCTTGTCCCCAAGCAAGCATCAAAACTAAGAGAAGATGAAATGAACAAGAATAGCAAACATCTCCTTATTAGGCATATAGCAGATTTGGTTTATGGAGTTTTTATGCAGACAATGGTAGCTCAATTATTATTGCTGTTACATAACATACATCTTTCCTCAAAGGCTTGCTAAACTTGCTGTTATAAGATTTACTCTTTAATTACTCCCTTGCTAACTTTTCTTTTCTTATGATGCTTAACAAGCTTATTATTCTTTTGGAGGCTTGGTGTCAAATGTTGTAGTAGTAGCCTTTGGCTTTATTTTTACTCAACATCTTTCCACCGCAGACACATGGCTCACTATTTCCTCCTAGGATCATTGATGCCCATCATCTCTTTGGATAACTAAATGTTCTGTATCTAAGTTGCTCTTTATTGTGGACTTTCAATTGGTCATCCCAGATCAGTTGATCTAAGTGACCGGGTTTTGAAATACCCCTCAGAATTTACTTATCCAAGCATATCTTAGTACAAGAACACCACAGGCATGTGTCCTAGGGTCCAAGCTATTGGTGTCCAACCTTTATTCTTTGTTTTTCTTGCCACATTGGATTTTTCTTCTTCCTTTTCTTTATTTTTGTTCTCAAGGGCTTTTTCTTTATTGTTAAGAACTGTTCATACCCTGACCGAGCTCCTCCAACTCGGCAAAATTCATAAGAGGTCCGACCTCGCCCTAAGGCTCACACCTACAGGTCGGACCTCGGGCAAATAAAGCAAGGAAGGCCCATCAAAAGGAACGCAGCCCAAAACCTAAAGGCCGAAAAGGCCTAGAAAAGGCGGTTCCACAAAGATAGAGATAAAACTCCCAAAGATAAGATAAGATAAGAATATCTTATCCAGGGAAGATCACGGCCAACTACTATAAATACACTGGAGCACCCAGGTATGGCATTCATTCCATATTCTACATATATCTGCTTGGACCCATGCTAACTTAAGCATCAGAGTGTCATTGCAGGTACAACCACCAACCACTCCGCATATCAAGCTCGGGTCCCTGAACCCCCACCTCGGGCCTCTCCAGACGACCGAGCTACACGTTTC
>NC_029781.3:58473950-58474943 GCF_000817695.3 Arachis duranensis
GCCTCTTAAGGGAGAATTCCGACCTCTTCGCCTGGAAAGCCTCCGACATGCTAGGCATAAGTCCCGACCTGATGTGCCATAAGCTATCAGTTTACCCGGGATCCCGACCTATCCAACAAAGACGCCGGAAGCTCGGACCCGAGCGCATGCAAGCAATAGAAGAACAAGTACAAGCACTGCTAGATGCAGGGTTCATTAGGGAAGTAAAATACCCCCTATGGCTCGCAAACGTGGTCCTGGTAAAAAAGCCCAACGGAAAATAGAGGATGTGCGTCGATTACACGGATCTCAACAAAGCCTACCCCAAAGACCCATATCCACTACCAAACATCGACGCCCTAGTATTCTCTCCTTCATGGACGCATACTCGGGATACAATCAAATCCCGATGTACGGACCCGACCAAGAAAAGACCTCGTTCATAACCCCAAAGGCAAACTACTGCTACGTAGTGATGCCCTTCGGGCTGAATAACGCAGGGGCAACCTACCAGAGACTAATGAACAAAGTGTTCTCAGAGCACATCGGACTACAGCTGGAGGTGTACGTCGATGACATGCTGGTAAAGACACAAGAAGACAGAAACTTGCTGACCGACCTCACCAGTGTCTTCGGCACCCTCAGAAAACACAACATGAGACTTCACCCGACAAAGTGTACCTTCGCCGCAGAAGCCGGAAAGTTCTTAGGCTTCATGCTGACTCAAAGGGGCATCGAAGCGAACCCGGACAAATGCCAAGCGATACTCAATATGAAGAGCCCGACGTGTGTCAAAGAAGTACAACAACTGAATGGAAGGCTAGCTGCCCTATCAAGATTCTTGGCAGGATCAGCGATAAAATCACTACCTCTCTACTCACTCCTGAAGAAAGGGAAACCCTTCTCATGGACCCCGGAGTGCGAAAAAACCTTTCAAGAATTCAAGGGATTCCTCGGGCAGCCACCAATCCTAACCCGACCTTTAAAAGAAGAAGAACTCGTACTATACCTCTC
>NC_029781.3:58476160-58478020 GCF_000817695.3 Arachis duranensis
AAGTCTCCTCCAGGAAACCTTACAATCTCCCTCCGTGCTAAGAGAGGAAGAAACGCTAAATATATCCAACCAACAGCAAGGATGGATGACCCCCATACTCAGCTACCTGAAGTCGGGAACTCTTCCCGCTGAAAGAAAGGAAGCTAAAAGACTCACAAAAGATGCCCAGAATTATATACTAATTCACGACGTATTATACAGAAGAGGTTTCTCAAACCCCCTCCTTAGGTGCGTTCCGACCTCAGAAACAAAAAGCGTCCTCGAAGAAGTCCACGAAGGCATGTGTGGAAACCACCTCGGAGCTCGAGCATTATCTAAGAAAGTAGTCCGAGCCGGGTTCTACTGGCCGACCTTGCAAAGAGACGCAACGGAATTTGTGAAAATATGCCCCCTGCCAAAAACACGCCGATTTTCACAAGGCACCACCCGAAGACCTTATCAGCATCACCGCACCATGGCCCTTCGCCAAATGGGGACTTGACCTACTCGGCCCGTTCCCCCAAGGACCGGGGCAAGTCAAATACCTCATAATAGGGGTCGACTACTTCACAAAGTGGATCGAAGCTGAACCCTTAGCCACCATTACGGCTCAGAAAAGTCGCAAATTCCTATACAAAAACATTGTCACAAGGTTCGGAGTCCCCTACTCCATCACAACAGACAATGGAACACAGTTCACGGACACAAGTTTTCAGAACTTGGTGGCCGAACTAAAAATTAAACAGCAATTCACCTCAGTCGAGCACCCACAAGCCAATGGACAAGCAGAGGCTGCGAATAAAGTCATCTTGGCCGGGTTAAAACGAAGACTCCAAGGGGCCAAAGGGGCATGGGCCGAGGAGCTCCCCCAGGTATTATGGGCATATCGGACAACTCCGCACTCTACAACAGGAGAATCGCTGTTTCGACTAGCTTACGGGATGGAGGCAATAATTCCTATTGAAATAGATGAAGGGTCACCTAGAACCATCTTCTACAGTGAGAAAGGTAACCCGCAGGCACAAAGAGAAGAACTCGACCTCCTCCCCGAGGTCCGAGAAAGAGCTCGGATCCGAGAAGAAGCCTTAAAGCGGCGGACGGCCCTCAGATACAATCAGAAAGTAATAAAACGAAGCTTCTCCATTCACGACCTGATTCTAATCCGAAACGACATTGGAATACAAAAGTCAGGAGAAGGGAAGCTAGCTGCAAATTGGAAAGGGCCCTACAAGGTAACAGAAGTCTTAGGAACAGGCTACTACAAAGTATCCGACCTAGAAGGCAATGAGTTGCCCAGGACCTGGCACGCCTGCAATCTAAGACGATACTACAGCTAGAAAAAGATAACCCGAGGTGTACTCTTTTTCCCTGCAAGGGTTTTCTAATGAGACACCCGGTCAAAAAGACACCCGACCTAGTCAAAGGGTAAACGCTCTGTAAATATTCTTTCTTTTTTAATACTAATCAAATTTTTCTATTTTCTTTTCTTCTTCCTCGTGTTGAAACAAATCCTGAAAAGTACCCCCGCCAAGGCGCATTAATTTATGCTCGGAAAAACGCAAAAAATCATTTGCCAAGAGACCACACAAGGTCGGCAAAGATAAAGCGACGAGGTTCAAATTAATGTGAGAAGTTATAAAGCAAACTCTGAAAAAGCTCAAAAGGCCAAATAAAAGAGGTTACAAAAATAACTTAAAAGGCCGACCAACGACAAGGTCGGACCCAGCAAAGGGAGGTACTCGAACGCCCGAGGTCCAAGAAAAAAGCCCGGATCCAAGAAAGAAGCCTTAAAACGGCGAAAGCAAAGATTTCGAAAACGCTTACTAAAAAGTTGCCATACAAAAACAACTAAAAAGTACAAGCGAAAAAACGAAATCAAAG
>NC_029781.3:58479566-58497724 GCF_000817695.3 Arachis duranensis
TGGGGAGTCGGAATAGTCTTCGACCGAGTAGTGACACCCACAGTAGTCTTCTTCGGAGAAGATCGGGCAGAAGCCTCCCCAGCCTCGATATTTCGAGCAGCCACAGACTTCTTCGTTCGACGAAGGAACTTCATGGAATCCGCCTGAGAAGACATCTCTGCAGAAATAAAAGAAAAAGGATTACCACAACAGAAATTCCACCAAAACAAGGAAAACCAAAATACTAAAAAAGATGAATCTCTGAGAGGTCGGGAACTACCTAACTCGGAACGGAGAAGGCTTGGATCTCCCAACATTTTCTTCGTGTCCAAGTGAGGTGCCCGACCCCATAAACTGCTCACCACACCCACAAAGGCCTGCTCCACCTCATCTAGACTCTCAAAGGTATACTTAACAGACACTACATTCTCCTGCCAACAAAGAGGAAAAGAAGGCTCCCCACTCTCGTCTAGAAAGAAAGGTCGGACGTCTCCAGTAGCCCGGACCTTGAAATAAAAGTTCTTAAAATCATGAAAGGACTCATCATACAAGGTACAAAACTTCCTCCCCTGGTTAGCTCTAAAAGAGACCCAAGATACCTTCCCTCCACCCGACCCCGGCTTCGTCAACACAAACAAATAGGAAAAAAGAGAAATAGAGGGAGAGACGCCCAAAAACTGACACAAAAGTTGAAACAGCTTTAAAAACGCCCAAGAATTTGGATGGAGCTGCGTAGGGGCAAGGTTACAAGACCATAACACCTCGGACTCCAGATCGGTAAAGGGAAGTCGGACACTCAGCTTAGAGAAAAAACAATCATAAGCATAAAAGAAGAGCTTCTCGGAACTATCTAAGGGCGGGAAGCACACTCTCTCCTCGGATTCCGGGGCCACTAGTTCGTAATCCCTCTCAGACTCCCTATTCTCACATATGCTACAGTGCCTACGGAACCTAGCTAAATACTCAGAATCTACCACAGAAGGGACTCTTAGAGGAAGAGGGTCTACCCAACCAAGACCACATGGAATCTTAGTCGACATCGCTTGAAGAACCTTTCGAGACATAAAATTTTTACCTACAAAGAAGAATACAGCAGCAAGCAAAAATCACATAAAGAAGACAGCAAAAACCCATTCAGCAAAGCAAGAAACAAAAACCCCACGAAGAAAACGCGGCAACCCGGAACAAAATACCGGAGAACAAAAAGAGCCCCCCCATATACAAACAACAAGCAATGGCGGCGCCTCTTTTCGGGGCAACCCAGGCATAAAGAAAAAGAAAACAAACAAGAGCCACACAAAGAACAGAAGCATATGTGCACAAAAATGGGAACAAACCTGGAAGAAAGAAACGAAGATGACAAGCTCCGAAGCAAGGAGAACGAAACGACGGCGCAGAAGGAACCCCAGAAAGACACACGGAGAGATTCGGGGAAGCAGAGCAAAGAGAAAGAAGAAGCAGTGCTCGGAAAAGATAAAACAAAAAACGCAGAAAAAGGAGGAAAGGGGCTAATAAATAAAGCCTTCACAGAGCCCGAACGGAAATCGATGAAAAACGGTAAAATGCAATAAATGCAGGAACGGCCATTTTTGAATTTTGAAAAAACTACTATGCCCGAGCTCGACCTCCCAAAAAGGACGAACTCGGGCAGGGGCACTGTTCATACCTTGACCGGGCTCCTCCAACCCCCAGGTATGGCATTCATTCCATATTCTACATATATCTGCTTGGACCCATGCTAACTTAAGCATCGGAGTGTCATTGCAGGTACAACCACCAACCACTCCGCATATCAAGCTCGGGTCCCTGAACCCCCACCTCGGGCCTCTCCAGACGACCGAGCTACACGTTTCAGGTAACCCTCGGAACAAGAACCATTATAACAGCAAGCTAGCTTACACTTTAATGAAAATGATACTATGCAGCAATTATTTCATGAGTTATGCATTTAATCAAACATATATACCACCATTAATTTCCATTCTACTTAACCATATGTGAAACCTTATGTCCTTGCTAAAGGTTATGGAATTAAAGCTAGAAAGCAGTTAAATAGTTGAATAATTTGTTTGATTGCTTAGAGCTAGCATTATGTAAGAAGTGAGAATGTGTTTTTAAATGAGATTTTTGGTGGAACACCAAACTTAGAATCTTTCATTCTCCCTTAAGTTGTTTTGGTGTGCAACACCAAACTTAACTTCTTGCAATCCATACCAATTACTCAACATTTTTATTGAAAAAGCTATGAAAAGAAAACTACCTCAGGTTGGGTTGCCTCCCAACAAGCGCTTCTTTATTGTCACTAGCTTGACATCTTCTGTTTTTACTTCAAGAAGGATTTAGGTTATGAACTTCTTTTTCCTTGTTCCATTGTCCTCCTAGGTATGGCTTTGCTCTGTGACCATTTGCTGTGAATCGACTCTTTGTTGCTTCATCTAGCAATTCAATACTCCCATAAGGAAAGACCTTAGTTATCAAATATGGACCAGTCCACTTAGACTTAAGCTTGCCAGGGAATATCTTGAGTCGTGAGTTGTATAAGAGTACTTGTTGTCCAGGTTTGAATTCTTTCTTCAAAATCTTCCTGTCATGCCACCTCTTGGCTTTTTCCTTGTATATCTTGGTATTTTCATAGGCTTCTAGCCTAAATTCATCCAGCTCATTTAGCTGCAACAACCTTTTTCACCCATGCTGCTTCAGAATCAAGGTTTAGAAGTTTAGTAGCCCAAAAGGCTTTATGTTCAAGCTCTACAGGGAGATGACAAGATTTGCCATATAATAGCTGAAAGGGGGACTTCCCAATGGGAGTTTTGAAAGCTGTCCTGTACGCCCAGAGTGCATCTTCCAACTTCCTAGCCCAATCCTTTCTTGTGCTACCTACTGTTTTTTCTAGGATTTTCTTCAATTCTCTATTTGCTAATTCAGCCTGCCCATTAGTCTGAGGATGATATGGTGTGGCTACTTTATGAATAACTCCATATTTATGAAGAAGTTTCTCCATTTGTTTGTTACAAAAATGACCACCACCATCACTGATAAGACCCTTGGGTACTCCATATCTAGTGAAAATGTGTTTCTTGAGGAATTGAAGGACAATTTGTGCATCACAGGTAGTTGTAGCTATGGCTTCCACCCACTTTGAAACATACTCCACTGCTACCAAGATATATCTGAAAGAGTAGGAAGGGGGGAAGGGTCCCATGAAATCAATGCCCCATAGATCAAATAATTCTAATTCCAAAATGAAATTCTGGGGCATCTCATTCATTCTTGTTAATCCTCCTGCTCTCTGGCATTCATTACATTGGTGGACAAACTCTCTGGCATCTTTGAAAATAGTTGGCCAATAGAAACCACTTTGCAATATCTTTACAGCTGTTCTTTCTGGACCAAAATGTCCACCATAAGATGAGCCATGGCAATGCCACAATATATCTCTTATTTCACTCTCAGGGACACATCTCCTAATTATACCATCAGAACATCTTTTGAACAGAAAAGTTTCATCCCACAAGAACGTCCTCGCTTCATTGATTAGCTTCTTCACTTGTTGCTTAGTGAATTCTTGAGGTATCTTCCTCCCCACTGATGTGCGGAAAACGATCCGACACAAAACTCACCGGCAAGTGCACCGGGTCGCATCAAGTAATAAAAACTCACGGGAGTGAGGTGTGTTTGTTGGATCAGCAGAAGATGTTCATCTGGGAAACTTTCATTCACAGGTTGTGAAGCTTCTTGAATTGTTTCTTATGGCAACCTTGACAAATGGTCAGCAAATCGGTTCTCAGTACCTTTCCTGTCCCTTACCTCAATGTCAAACTCCTGTAGAAGTAGTATCCACCTGATAAGTCTTGGTTTAGCATCCTGCTTTGACATCAAATACTTGAGGGCAGCATGGTCAGTATAAACCATAATTTTAGATCCTATCAAGTATGATCTAAACTTATCAAACGCATAAACTACAGCTAACAATTCCTTCTCTGTTGTGGTGTAATTTTTTTGAGCCTCATTCAACACTTTACTTGCATAATATATGACATGATGCAAGTTTCCTTTTTTTGTCCAAGCACAGCACCAATTGCAATATCACTCGCATCACACATGAGTTCAAAGGGTAATTCCCAATCCGGGGGTGTGATAATTGGTGCTGTTGTGAGTTTATGTTTTAAAGTTTCAAAAGCATGCCGGCAGTTTTCATCAAAAACAAAAGGATTATCAATCATTAATAGATTATCAGAGGTTTAGCTATTTTAGAAAAATCCTTGATAAACCTTCTATAAAATCCTGCATGTCCCAAGAAACTTCTAACAGATTTCACATTAGTTGGTGGGGGAAGCTTCTCTATAATTTCCACCTTTGCCTTATCGACCTCTATCCCTTTTCTTGAAACTTTGTGACCAAGAACAATCCCCTCAGGCACCATGAAATGGCACTTTTCCCAGTTTAAAACCAAATTAGTTTCTTGGCACCGTTTCAAAACAAGAGTTAGATGTTTCAGGCAAGTATTGAAATTGTCACCAAAAATAGAAAAGTCGTCCATGAAAACGTCTAAAAACTTTTCGACCATATCTGAAAAAATGGAGAGCATACACCTTTGAAAAGTGGCTGGGGCATTGCATAGTCCAAACGGCATTCTTCTATAAGCAAAAACTCCAAATGGACAAGTGAATGAAGTCTTTTCTTGGTCCTTTGGATCTACCACTATCTGATTATACCCAGAATAGCCATCCAGGAAGCAATAGTATGCATGGCCGGCTAATCTTTCAAGCATCTGATCAATGAAAGGAAGTGGAAAATGATCTTTGCGTGTGGCATCATTCAACCTGCTATAATTAATACACATTCTCCATCCTGTCACAGTTCTTGTTGGAATGAGTTCATTCTTCTCATTAACAATGACTGTCATTCCTCCCTTCTTTGGCACCACTTGGACTGGGCTTATCCATGGACTATCAGAGATAGGATATATTATCCCTGCATTCCACAATTTCATTACTTCCTTCTGGACAACTTCCTTCATTGCAGGATTTAACTTTCTCTGAGGTTGAACTACTGCTTTGAAATTGTCCTCCAAGAGAATTTTATGCATACATATTGCAGGGCTAATGCCTTTCAGATCATCGATGGTCCATCCTAAAGCGTCCTTGTGAGCTCTGAGTACATCAAGAAGCTCTCCTTCTTCTTTTTTTGTCAGGGATGAATTGATGATCACTGGGAAACTTTCTGATGTGCCTAGGAATGCATATTTGAGATGAGTAGGTAATGGCTTCAGTTCTTGTTTATGCACCTCTTCCTTCTTGCTTGGGTTCACCTCCTTGTCAATAGAGATCTCAGTTGCGTGTTCCTCTACTGTCTCTTGATTAATTTTTTCTTCTTGCTCATGCTGATTAGTGTCTAATATCTCTTCCACCAGACTCTCTATCATATCCACCCTCAGGTAATCTTCTTGCTCAGGAAGGTGTTGCATTGACTTGAACACATTTATGATCATTTGCTCATTGTGTACTCTGAAGATCATTTCTCCTTTTTCCACATCTATAATGGCTCTTGCAGTTGCTAGAAATGGTCTTCCCAAGATGATTGAATTGTTTCCTTCCTCGTCGGTGTCGAAGATCACAAAATCTGCAGGAAAGATAAATTTCCAACCTTCACCAATATGTTTTCCACAATTCCATTGGGTGTCTTGATTGATCTGTCGGCCATGACTAGTGACATCCTGGTGGGTTTGAGTTCTTCTATAGCAAGCTTCCTCATCATGGATAGGGGCATTAAGTTGATGCTAGCTCCAAGATCACAGAGAGCTTTGTCCAAAGTTAAATTGCCTATGGTGCATGATACTACAAAACTCCCTGGATCTTTAAGCTTTGGTGGGATTCCTTTTTGTAACACAGCGCTACATTCTTCACTGAGCATTACCGTTTCCTTTTCATTCCAACTCCTTTTCTTGTTAATGAGCTCCTTTAAGAACTTGGCATACAGAGGCATTTGCTCTAATGCCTCAGCCAAAGGTATGTTGATTTCCAGATTCTTGAAAGTCTCTAGGAATTTAGAAAAGTGTTGGTCCTTAGTCTCTTTGTGGAATCTTTGGGGATAAGGCAGTGGAGATGTCAAGCTTTTCTCCACTTGATGTTGTCTTGGATTTGGTTCTTCCATGATCTGCTTTCCTTTCTTCAGATTTTGTGGTTTATCTTCTTTTTCTTGAGGTTGATTTTGAGAGTACTTGCTTGCTGTTGCATCTTCATCATTAGCTGCCTCTTTTTCAACTTGTTTCTTGTCACTTTTCTTGGGTTTCTTAGTGGCTTCTTCATCTTTCAACAGGATTTTTCCACTCCTTAACTGTATTGCCTTGCACTCCTCTTTTGGATTAGGAATGGTGTCACTTGGTAGTGAGCTTGATGGTTTTTCAATAGAAATTTGCTTGGAGATTTGCCCAATCTGCCTCTCTAGGTTCTTCATGGAAGCTTCTTGGTTCTTTGTTGTTAATTCTTGGTTCTTCATCATCTTTTCCATGAGCATCTCTAGATTAGTGATCCTCTGAGAGTCTTGTGAGATTGGTTGGTTTTGGGGTGTTGATGGATGGTGATAGGTGTTTTAGTTAGTTGGGTGGTTATTGGGTGGATAATGGTTAGAGTTGGGATAAGTATTTTGTGGTTTTCTGTACGTGTTTTGGTTAGTGGTTGGCTGGTTGTTGTGGTTTGTGTTTTTCCAATTGTTTTGAGTTGAGTTCCTTTGCCATGGCTGCTGAATTTGATTGTGGTTGTCTCCCCATCTGAGGTTGGGATGGTTCTTCCAAGAAGGATTGTAAGTATCTCCATAGACTTCATTAGTTCCAGGATTTTGGTTGTGCATGTATTGGACATGCTCTTGCTGTTGCTCCTCTTGAATTTCTTCATTTTGCCCCCAAGTAGTTGATGGTTGGCTTGTGGCACTCACTGATGCAACTTGCAGGCCATCAATTCTTTTGGACATTTGCTCAAATTGTTGCTGGATTTGCTGTTGCATCATTTTGTTTTGAGCTAAGATTGAATCCACTCCTTCCAACTCCATTACTCCTCTCCTATGTGATGGTTGGCGTTGCCTTTGGTGAGCAAAGAAATATTAGTTATTAGCCACCATATCAATGAGGTTCTGAGCTTCCTCTGTAGTTTTCATGAGTTGTAATGAGCCTCCGGCTGAATGATCAAGTGCTTCTTGAGCCTTCAGAGTAAGTCCCTCAAAAAAGTTCTACAGCTTGTCCCACTCAGTGAACATCTCTGGTGGACATTTCCTCAGCAGTGCCTTATATCTTTCCCATGCTTCATATAAATTCTCAGCCTCCATTTGAGTGAATGCTGCACCTCAGTTTTCAATCTTATGATCCTTTGAGGGGGATAAAATTTGGCAAGAAACTTGCTCACCAAGTCATCCCAAGTGTTGATGCTCTCCTTTGGAAATGTTTCTAGCCATTGAGTGGCTTTGTCTCTGAGAGAGAATGGAAAGAACTATAACTTGTAGCTGTCAGGAGGCACACCATTGGTTTTGACAGTGTCACAAATCCTCAAGAAGGTAGATAAGTGTTGATTTGGGTCCTCCAATGGCCCTCCTCCAAAAGAGCAGTTGTTTTGGACCAAAGTGATGAGTTGTGGCTTTAGTTCAAAGTTGTTTGATTTGACATTAGGAGTGAGAATGCTACTCCCACAGTGTCTAGCATTTGCAAATGTGTAGGAAGCTAGGACTCTTCTTTGTTGTGGGTTATTGTTGGCCCCTCCTCCTGGTTGATTGAGATTTGATGGATCTCCTTCCATTTCTTGGAATTCCTCCTCAAATTCTTCCTCTCCAATAACATTCTTCCCTCTTTCAGCTCTTCTTATTCTTCGAAGAGTTCTTTGGTCAATTTCAGAGAGGATAGGGGAAGATCTTCCTGTACCTGACATGCAAACACACAACAATAAACACACAGATCCAGAAAACCAATGAAACTTCAATCTATTGCTAGAATGAAGTTTTAGTTAGTTTAAGCAAAAATTCAAACAGTTAGTGTGTTAGTCAAAATTAAAGAATCAGAAAAGAAAAAGTGCTTGATCTAGACCTCCACTTTACTTAATCATTGTCAATCTATTTCAATCCCCAGCAACAGCGCCAAAAACTTGATGTGTGGAAAACGATCCAACACAAAACTCACCGGCAAGTGTACCGGGTCGCATCAAGTAAGAAAACTCACGGGAGTGAGGTCGATCCCACAGGGATTGAAGGATTGAGCAATTTTAGTTTAGTGGTTGATTTAGTCAAGCGAATCAAGTATTGGTTGAGTGGTTTATCATTAACAGAAACTAAATTGCTTGGAATGTAAAGGGAAACGGGAGAATTGCAGTAAATTAAAAAACAGGAAAGTAAAAGATGCTGAATCTTAAAGTGCAAGAAATGTAAATTGCAGTAACTTAAAGTGCAAGAAATATAAATTGCTTGAATGGAAAAGGGATTTGAGGATTCAGAATTCAAGCAAGGGAAATTTAATTGCAACAATTAATAAAGCAGAAGATGAATTGGAAGTAACTAGAATTCAAACAGAAAATGAAATTAAATTGCAGCAGGGGTTCACAGAAGAACCAAAAGGAAAAATGGGATCTCAGGGCTCCAGAGACTAGAGAGCAAAGTCTAGATCTCACTTGCCTTCCCAGATCCAAGTTCACAAAGCAATTGACAAGAAATTGAAGAAGAAGCAGTAAAGGAAATGAAATTGAACTCAATTATGCAGAAGAGGAATTAAAGAGATTTTGAATAGAGATTGAGACATAATTTCCTCAATTCTTCACACCCAAAACTCAAACAAGAAAAGTAAAAATGCTCAAGCAAGAACGAGAAAGAAGAGTGATCAATTCTCCTCCCTAATTATCTGAAATCTCAGTGAAGTCCCCAAGAGAAAGTTCAAAATTTCAAAAATAAAAGTAAAGATTCAAGGCTCAAAAGAAAGGTTCAAAGTTCAAAAATGAAGAAAAAGGTCCTAATTACATCAAACTATCTCCTATTTATACACTTTCTATTCTTGGATCTTGGGATTTGGATGGGCTTTTGATTTGGTGAAGAAATGAATTAAATTGGATTTTTAATTCAATTTTTAGCCCAAAACAATTTGCTTCTAGAAGGCTGCCCTGCCCTTGTGGAGGGCAGGGCAGAAAATGTGCGTGCGGCCGTTGGTGCCTTGGAGCGTGCGTGTTGGTGCTGCAGGATGCTGCCCTGCCCTTGTGGAGGGCAGGGCAGAAATTTTTGGTGCACCAGATTCTGCCCTGTGCGCGCGCTATGTTGCTGCCGAAGCTCCCTTGGTGCGCCAATCTGGTGCACTGGCCGTGCACCACAAAATGCTGCCCTGCCCTTGCGGAGGGCAGAGCAATGTTTCCAAAGTTGAAGTCCCGTGTTCGAAACTCGGGCAATGCACATGCTACTCTTTTTCTTGGCTTTCTTGGCACCAAACTAAGTGTTGTTGCTCTCCTTGATCCATGGCATCAATTTGTGCTCTGCCCTTGTTGTGGGCAGGGCAGTGTTGCCTCCCAAGGCTTGTTTCCTTATGTTGCCCTCCTAGAGGGCAGTGTGCCCTTGTGGAGGGCAATGCTTGCTTCTTCCTTTTATGCGCCACACTTCTTCTCTCTTGGGCCACGCTTTCTTAAGCCACGCTTCCTCTTTTCTTCTTTTCTTCACCTACAATAAACCAAAACAACCACTCAAAGTATCACTAAATTCACAAGGCTTATAAATCAATTAAAAATCAATTAAATTTAGCTTAAACCTCTTGAGTTAGCATCAATTTAATGGTAGTTGCTTGATTTAAAGAAGTTATGCATTTTCATTCCAAATCTCTTACTTAGGATGCAAGAAAGTGCATAAAGACTAATAAAACAAGTGAAATTAGCTTGAAAAATGGGTATATGATGACTTGTCATCACCTCCTCCTCCTCATCATCCGCAGCTACAACTATACCCTCAGATCCACCAGAAACACTACTGTCACTATGTACAAAACCATTCGCGAGCACAGGTCCGTTCGCGTATATAGGAGCTACCCCATCGTCTGGTAGAGCCGGCTCATCAGGCTGTGGAAGGTCAGGGATCGGCTCAGGGGGAAAGTCCCACTCTGGTGGTATCACAAATACGTAGTCACCAGCTAACTCAGGCTCATCAGGAATGATAGGCTCAGGTTCCACCTCATTCAAAGGTTGAGCTGGTATAGGGTGCTCGGGGTCATCAGAAAAAGGATGTACAGGTGCGTCAGGATGTAACCAGGATAAGGGAAAGTCGTAAGGAGCATCAGGGTCAAAATGCGAGCTAGACAGAGGATGTTGAAAAGCTCGATTAGGTAACGCATATCGTCTAATACGAGGCTCCAATCCCATGATGAAGTAACTATGATGTACCGGATCCTCGTAGACGTAAGGGTCCTCGAACTCATAGAAGATCACGCCCGTCTCCATCTGAGGGGGAGGAAGGGAGAGAAGGGGTAAGAACTGGGGAGTCTTTAGTAGGGTCAGCGTTATTAGTTACGTTCATTTATTTGGGGTCGATTAGCAGATGAATAACATAATATAGCGAAACAGTAAACAGAAGATAAAGATAGAAATAGAAAGTAGAGACAACAGAACACAAACAGAAGAACACAAGGAAATAAAGCACATACATAGCACTCAAGCAGACAAACATAAATAAATAGTTCACACACAAGAAGAAAAGAAACAGAGAATGATGCGCAGACAAGAATGATGCATGTCTAGCCTTAGTACAGGCCATGAGCTCATGTGTCGGTTGGCTGCCCGCAATCCCCACATTTATCCGGTCACGAGTAATCCCGATTTCCCGGATACGATTTTCCGTTCCTAAATAAATACGCATATAATAATAGCCGCTCATTTGAGACAGCCTCTGCTTACTGCAGGAAAATATATATATATACTGCTCTGCTCTGGGGAAGCGGAAAATAGCTGTAGGTAACTTAGTTTTCCTACAGAAGCTATGGGTTGCATTAAGGCAGTTTAACTTTTCATATTATACCTAACCTTAGTCGCAACTCAAGTACTAACTAAGTTGCCCTAGTTCGTTCACTAGTCTCTGTCTGTTTTTCTGTCGTTAAAACGTTACAGACTTTTTCTTTGGTTTTTATCTTTTCTTTGACTTTTATCTTTCTTTTATCTGTACCTCACTAATATGTTCTTACCACTCCCTAAGTGTTTTATGAAAGTAATTACGAGAATTCTGCACTTAAAGTTGTCTTTCTAAAGCTTTTACAGAAAACTGCCTTTTTTGCATTATTTTATTATTTTTATTAAAATATTATTTTTATTTAAATATTATTATTTAATATTATATTATTTGTTATTATTTTATCATTAAATTTTCGAAAATTAACTTACCTTTTACTTTTAACCTTTAAAATTCACTTTTTACCACCCGTAACTTTTAATATTTCTACTTTTACCACCCTAACTTTCAGAAATTACCAAACAACCCCTTAAACACCAAAAATTTTACTTCCTTGCCCTTTCTAAGATCTAAGGCCTATTCTTCATTGTTCTTCATCACACTCAAAGTTTTCTTCACGTTCTTCATAAATTCTTCAGATTCTTTCTCTGTTTTTACCCGTTTTTCAGTCTTTTCAGCAACCGATTTTTACTACAATTCATAATAAATTAGCAGCAACTAAAACCCCATCTTTTATTCATGATTTCAAAACAAATTGAACCTCAATTTAAGCTTAGGGTTTCATTTTTCCAGCTGCCCAAGAACATGAACTTTAAAGCTTGAATTTCATCAAATTTCATTAGGATTTCACCAAATTTTCACCAAGAATCAATCATATATGCAACCAATTTTTGATTTCACGAAATTTTCACCAAGAATCAATTATATATGCAACCAATTTTTAGCACAGCCAAATAATACAACATTCACACATCTCAAAAACAAATAATTAAGATTAATTTCGTGACACCCTACCTGGTTTTGCTGCTCCTAATTCAATTAAACTTTCAGGTGGTCCCTAAGCACTTTTTCCTCCTAAATCACATCAAGAAAACACATATTTAACCATGTTTCCTTGAAACTGAATCAAAAGAGGGATGGTGCAGCCAACTCACCTTGATCCCAGCCTTGATAAGTCATATGATCATGTAGAGAAAGAAGAGAGGATCATTTTGGTCGGATTGGAATTTTGATTTGAGTTTTAGTTCAGCAGAAATCAAGCTTTGAAGATTTGGAACTAAGAACTTTTCTCTCTTTTTCTCTCTACCTATTTTCGGCACAAAGTGAAAATGAGCCAGCCTTGGGGGTTTTGGGGGTGTAGAGTGAGTTGTGATTGGTTGGCTTTGAGGTGGATTAAAATAATATTAAAATATCTCAGGTGTATAACTACTAAAACTAGATGTATCGGAACACTTGCAAAAACATCTCTAAAAATTATTCTCTGAGCTACTAGCATAAATAACACTAGTAACATATTTATTATGAGAATAAGACATGAATAATGAGGCCTTAGCATTGCTAAAGTCATCAGAGAGTGCTGGTGCTAAGCTGCACCAGTAAACTATGAACCTGGTTAAACCGATTTTCTGTTTTTAACTAAAACTGACCAGGTAACCTTATAATATCATTCAAGAAGCTTCTAATATATAATGATGATATTACCCTATTATCTCTCTTCTCTTATGAATCGAGTCCGGTTCGTCAAACTGAGACTATTTACAAAAAACCGGATCAAAACTCCTAACCGATACAGTTCAAAAACTATGTTCTTCATAACTGCATTATCGAGCATGCCTCATAAAAGGTTCTAGCTTAAAAATGACATAATGACAATTAGGATTGATATTCTTGATGATATATCAAAGGTTTTTCCTTTACTGATCTTCCGGAGAAATTCGTGCTTTCAGAAAAGGTCTTGCGTACTCGAAAATCGGGGTTGTTACATTCTACCCTCCTAACAGAAAATTTTGCCCTCAAAA
The DNA here is from genome assembly GCF_000817695.3 of Arachis duranensis. Lineage (NCBI taxonomy): Eukaryota > Viridiplantae > Streptophyta > Magnoliopsida > Fabales > Fabaceae > Arachis > Arachis duranensis. The sequence continues at coordinate 58,492,508 of NC_029781.3, forward strand.
TTTCAGTTACCTGAGAATAGATGCGGGTAATCATCTTTCATCTTATCTTCGAGTTCCCAGGTGTGCTCTTCTTCTCCTCTTTGTCCCCAAGCTATTTTGACCAAGCGAACAGTTTTGCCTCTTAGCTGCTTATCGCTTCTTTCTACGATCCGAACTGGTGATGCTGTATATGTCAAATCGTCTCGTAACTGTACTGTCTCTGGTTGTAAAATGTGACTCTCGTCGGGAATATATTTCTTAAGTTGTGAGACATGAAAAACATCATGAAGGTTTGATAGATATGGAGGAAGGGCTACTTGATAAGCTACTAGACCGACTCTTTTAAGTATTTGGAAAGGTCCTATGTATCGAGGGTTAAGTTTTTTAGTCTTAAGGGCTCTACCTATTCCAGTAGTCGGGGTTACTTTAAGAAAGACATGGTCTCCCTCACTAAACTCTAAGGGTCTACGTCTATTATCGGCATAGCTCTTTTGATGACTCTGTGCTGTCTGGATCTTCTGGCGAATCCCCTTTATCTTCTCAGTAGTTTCTTGCACTAAGTCTGGACCCAAGACACTAGCTTCTCCGTCATCATTCCAACACAATGGTGTCTGACATCTCCTTCCATAGAGAGCTTCATATGGTGCCATCCCGATACTTTGTTGGTAACTATTGTTGTAGACGAACTCAACCAACGGAAAATATTTATCCCAACTACCTTGGTTATCCATCACACAAGATCTTAGCATGTCTTCCAATGTCTGGATTGTCCGCTCTGATTGTCCGTCTGTCTGAGGATGGTATGCTGTACTTATATGCAATTCTGTTCCTAAAGCTTTCTGGAAAGCTCCCCAGAATCTGGAAGTAAACCTCGGATCTCGGTTTGAAACAATTGATGAAGGTATTCCGTGCAATCGTACAATTTCTTGAATATATATTCGTGCCATCCTTTCTAAGGTATAATCAACTCGAATCGGAAGGAAGTGCGCTGATTTTGTCAACCTGTCCACAATTACCCAAATGGAATCGTGTCCCGTTGAAGTCCTTGGCAATCCCATGACAAAATCCATAGTGATCTGCTCCCATTTCCATTGTGGTATTTCTAAGGGTTGTAGGGTTCCTGACGGTTTCTGGTGTTCCACCTTCACCTTCTGGCAAGTTAAACATTTTGAGACATAATCAGCTACCTCTTTCTTTAAGCCCGGCCACCAGAACATTTGTTTCAAATCCTGGTACATCTTTGTTACTCCAGGATGCATAGAAAATCTACTTTGATGAGCTTATGCAAGAATCCTTTGCCGTAAATCTCCAGAGCTAGGCACACAAATTCTGTTCTTGTATCTCCAGAGACTGCTACGATCTAGTCTTACAGCTTCTGGTTCTTCTACTTTCATCCGTCTCAGCATTGTCATCATTTCTGAGTCTGTGCTTGTGCTTGCTGAATCCTAATCTTAAAATCTGGTGTTATATGCAATTGCGCCAAACAGACTCCATTTGACGTCTCATTCATAGCCAACTTAAGGTCCTCAAATTCCGCAAGTAGCTTCTCTTCCTTTATCATCATCCAAGAGATACTCAAATTCTTCCTGCTCAAGGCGTCTGCCACCACGTTTGCTTTTCCTGGGTGATAACTTAACTTAAAATCATAGTCCTTCAGGAACTCCATCCACCTTTGCTGTCGCATATTAAGATCCTTCTGGTCAAAGATATACTTTAAACTTTTGTGGTCAGAGAAAACTTCTAGTTGAGCGCCATACAAATAGTGCCTCCAGATCTTCAGAGCAAACACCACTGCAGCCAACTCTAAGTCATGCGTCGGATAATTTCGTTCATGAGGTCTCAGCTGCCGAGAAGCATAAGCCACCACATTTTTGTCTTGCATCAGCACACATCCAAGTCCTTTATGAGAGGCGTCACAGTATACTTCAAAAGGTTTCTGTGGGTCGGGTAGTACTAATACAGGTGCAGTTGTTAACTTTTCCTTAAGCATCTTGAAACTTCTATCACACTCAGCCGTCCAAACGAACGGAACTTCCTTTCGTGTAAGGTAAGTCAAAGGTAAGGCTATCTGTGAAAATCCTTTGATGAACCTCCGGTAATATCCAGCAAGTCCGAGAAAACTCCGAACTTCTGTAACGGTTGTAGGTGGTTCCCATTGCACTACTGCTTCAATTTTTGAAGGATCCACCGCAATTCCTCCCTGTGATATAACATGTCCCCAAAACGCCACCTTCTCTGTCCAGAACTCGCACTTTGATAGTTTAGCATATAACTTTCGAGTCCTCAGTATCTGCAATACAACCCTTAGATGCTCTTCATGCTCTCTTTCTGTCGTTGAATAGATGAGAATATCGTCTATGAAAACTACTATGAAATGATCAAGGTACAGACGGAAAATACGATTCATGTAATCCATGAAAATCACAGGAGCATTAGTTAGTCCAAACGACATAACTGTATACTCATAGTGACCATATCGAGTTTTAAATGCAGTCTTCGGTATATCTGACTCTTTCACTCGAATCTGGTGATAGCCCGATTGCAAATCAATCTTCGAAAACACAGTTGCACCTTTTAACTGATCCATCAAATCATCTATTCGTAGAAGTGGATACTTGTTCTTGATAGTGACTTTATTTAACTGTCGGTAATCTATGTAAAGTCTCATTCCACCATCCTTCTACTTTACTAGCAATACCGGAGCTCCCCAAGGTGATGCACTAATGAGCGGATAATTTGTACGCTTTTTGGCATTGTTTTTAGTATGTTTTTAGTATGATCTAGTTAGTTTTTAGTATATTTTTATTAGTTTTTAGTTAAAATTCACTTTTCTGGACTTTATTATTAGTTTGTGTGTTTTTCTGTGATTTCAGGTATTTTCTGGCTGAAATTGAGGGACCTGAGCAAAAATTTGATTCATAGACTGAAAAGGACTGTAGATGCTGTTGGATTCTGACCTCCCTGCACTCGAAGTGGATTTTCTGGAGCTACAGAAGCCCAATTGGCGCGCTCTTAACGGCGTTGGAAAGTAGACATCTTGGGCTTTCCAGCAATATATGATAGTCCATACTTTGCCCAAGATTTGATGGCCCAAACTGGCGTTCAAAGTTACCCTCAGAATTCCCAGCGTTAAACGCCGGAACTGGCACAAAAACTGGAGTTAAACGCCCAAACTGGCACCAAAGCTGGCGTTTAACTCCAGGAAGAGTCTCTACAAGAAAATGCTTCAATGCTCAGCCCAATCACACACCAAGTGGGCCCGGAAGTGGATTTTTATGTCATTTACTCATCTCTGTACACCCTAGGCTACTAGTTCTCTATAAGTATGACCTTTTACTATTGTATTGAGATATCGGGGTAGTTATCCTTGTTCTGATGCTATCTTAGATCATTGGGAGGCTGGCCATTCGGCCATGCCTAGACCTTTTTCTTATGTATTTTCAACGGTGGAGTTTCTACACACCATAGATTAAGGTGTGGAGCTCTGCTGTACCTCGAGTATTAATGCAATTACTATTGTTCTTCTATTCAATTCCGCTTGTTCTTGTTCTAAGATATCACTTGTTCTTCAACTTGATGAATGTGATGATCCGTGACACTCATCATCATTCTCACCTATGAACGTGTGACTGACAACCACCTCCGTTCTACCTTCGATTGGGTGAATATCTCTTGGATTCCTGATACACGATGCATGGTTGATCGCCTGACAACCGAGTGCTCGCCTGACAACCGAGCCAGCCATTTCCTGAGGGGCGGGGCGTTAGTGACAGGCGCAAAAGAATCACTGGATTCTATTCCGGCCTGACCGAGAACCGACAGATGATTAGCCATGCTGTGACAGAGCATAGGAACATTTTCACTGAGAGGATGGGTGGTAGCCACTGACAACGGTGAAACCCTTGCATAAGCTTGCCATGGAAAGGAGTAAGAAGGATTGGATGAAGACAGTAGGAAAGCAGAGAGACGGAAGGGACAAGCATCTTCATACGCTTATCTGAAATTCCTACCAATGAATTACATAAGTATCTCTATCTTTATCTTTATGTTTTATTCGTATATCACCCATATCCATTTGAGTTTGCCTGACTAAGATTTACAAGGTGACCATAGCTTGCTTCATACCAACAATCTCTGTGGGATCGACCCTTACTCGCGTAAGGTTTATTACTTGGACGACCCAGTACACTTGCTGGTTAGTTGTGCGAAGTTGTAGTGATCACAATTTCGTCCACCACCTACCCTTGTGGAGGGCAGGGCAATGTTGCCTTGCATGTGTGTCTTGCGCACTCACTTCCTTGGACCGTGTCATGATGCGCTCCTCACTCCCCTTAGGTGCTTGGTTCGAAACATGGTGAAAGCACTTGAGGAGCAATTTTTCCTTGATTTTCCATGAAGAGCACGACATTGCCCTGCTCTCCAAGAGGGCAGGGCAGAAAATTGAGCGCCACTTTGTTTTGGAGTGAGGCTCCAGCTTCGAGCTTTGGTGGAAGCATTTTGGTTTATTTTCGCTTGTTTTTGGCCCTTAAAGATACCTTTCGTTCCTGCCACAATTTTACGCCAAATATGGATTGCTATATATCGTTGGAAAGCTCTGAATGTCAGCTTTCCAACGCAACTAGAAGCACATCAATCGGACGTCTGTAGCTCAAGTTATAGCCCTTTGAAGGAGGCATGGTCATGCTGTGAGCGCCCAGATTTTACCTTAGCGAAAATTTGCTTCCAACCTCACTTTGTTTCATCATGATATTGCCCTGCCCTTGGCAAGAGCAGGGCAGTGTGCGCTGATTGCTTATTCACCTTTGATTTGGTCATGGGCCACGCTTTTAAAAGCGTGGCCTAAGACTCCAAAGTGTGCTCCAACTTCAAAGTGTGCCCCAAATCATATCTTCTTAACCACATCTTTTTCAAAATAGTTTTCAATCAAATCTTTTTAATTTCTAATTTCAAAATCTTTTTCAAAAATCACTTGATTTCTTTTCCACTTTTTGTTTTCGAAAATTATCAATCAAAGTTTTTCAAAATGTTTTCAAAATCTTTTACTTAATTTTCGAAAATTACTTCTCCTCTTCTCACATCCTTCTATTTCTGGACTAACACTATTCCTTAATACAAAATTTGAACTCCATCTTCTTTGATAAGTTTGAATTTTCTACTTCTGCCTTCTATTTTTCTTTTCCTCTGACACCTCAAGGAGTCTCTATACTGTGACATAGAGGATTCCACATTTTCTTGTTC
>NC_029781.3:58497791-58498264 GCF_000817695.3 Arachis duranensis
CCTGCCATTGGAGCAAACAACTTTGAGCTTAAGCCTCAATTAGTTTCTCTAATGCAACAGAATTGCAAGTTCCATGGACTTCCATTGGAAGATCCTCATCAGTTTTTAGCTGAGTTCTTGCAAATCTGTGACACTGTCAAGACTAATGGGGTTGACCCTGAGGTCTACAGACTTATGCTATTCCCTTTTGCTGTAAGAGACAGAGCTAGGACATGGTTGGACTCACAACCTAAAGAAAGCCTGAACTCTTGGGAAAAGCTAGTCAATGCCTTCATGGCAAAGTTCTTTCCACCTCAAAAATTGAGTAAGCTTAGAGTGGAAGTCCAAACCTTCAGACAGAAGGAAGGAGAATCCCTCTATGAAGCTTGGGAAAGATACAAACAATTAATCAGAAAGTGTCCCACTGACATGCTTTCTGAATGGAGCATCATAGATATTTTCTATGATGGTCTATCTGAACTGTCCAAGATGTC
>NC_029781.3:58498382-58499994 GCF_000817695.3 Arachis duranensis
TTGCAAATAACCAATTCATGTACACTTCTGAGAGAAATCCTGTGAACAATGGGACTAGTCAGAAGAAAGGTGTTCTTGAGATTGACACTTTGAATGCCATACTAGCTCAGAACAAAATATTGACTCAACAAGTCAACATGATCTCTCAAAGTCTGTCTGGAATGCAAAATGCACCAGGTAGTACTAAGGAAGCTTCATCTGAGGAAGAAGCTTATGATCCTGAGAACCCTTCAATGGAAGAGGTGAATTACATGGGAGAACCCTATCGAAACACCTATAATCCTTCATGGAGAAATCACCCAAATCTCTCATGGAAGGATCAACAGAGACCTCAACAAGGTTTCAACAACAGTAATGGTGGAAGAAACAGGTTTAGCAATAGCAAGCCTTTTCCATCATCTTCTCAGCAACAGACAGAGAGTCCTAAGCAGAATACCTCTGACTTAGCAACCATGGTCTCTGATCTAATCAAAACCACTCAAAGTTTCATGACTGAAACTAGGTCCTCCATTAGAAGCTTGGAGGGACAAGTGGGTCAGCTTAGCAAGAAAATTACTGAACTCCCTCCTAGTACTATTCCAAGATATATAGAAGAAAATCCAAAAGGAGAGTGCAAAGCCATCAACATGGCCGAATTTGGAGAGGAGGAAGAGGCAGTGAATGCCACTGAGGAAGACCTCAATGGACGTCCACTGGCCTCCAATAAGTTCCCCAATGAGGAACCATGGGAATCTAAGGCTCAAAATGAGACCATAGAGATTCCATTGGACTTACTTCTGCCATTCATGAGCTCTTGAGTATTCTTCCTCTGAAGAGGATGAGTATGTCACTGAAAAGCAAGTTGCTAAATACCTTGGAGCAATCATGAAGCTAAATGACAAGTTATTTGGAAATGAGACTTGGGAGGATGAACCCCCTTTGCTCACCAAGGAACTAGATGACTTGTCTAGGCAGAAACTGCCTCAAAAGAGATAGGATCCTGGGAAGTTTTCAATACCTTGTACCATAGGCACCATGACCTTCAAGAAGGCTTTGTGTGACTTAGGGTCAAGTGTAAACCTCATGCCTCTCTCTGTAATGGAGAAGTTAGGGATCTTTGAGGTGTAAGCTGCAAAAATCTCACTAGAGATGGCAGACAATTCAAGAAAACAAGCCTATGGACTTGTAGAGGATGTTCTGGTTAAAGTTTTGGGAGGCCACAACCAAACTCTAAGTTTGGTGTTGAACCCCCACATTCAAACTCTAAGTTTGGTGTTGGAAGGTTCCAACATTGCTCTGAGCATCTGTGAGGCTCCATGAGAGCCCTCTGTCAAGCTACTGACATTAAAGAAGCGCTTGTTGGGAGGCAACCCAATGTTATATTTCATATATTTTTCTTTGTTATTTTATGTTCTTTTATAGGTTGATGATCATGAGAAGTCACAAAATCAATGAAAAAAGCAAAAACAGAATGAAAAGCAGAAAGAAAAATAGCACACCCTGGAGGAGAGCGTACTGGCGTTTAAACGCCAGTAAGGCTAGCTGTTGGGTGTTTAACGCCCAGTCTGGCACCATTCTGGGCGTTTAACGCCAGAAAGGGGGCACCAGACTGGCGTTAAACGCCAGAAAAGGG
>NC_029781.3:58500117-58501064 GCF_000817695.3 Arachis duranensis
ATGCCATTTGGTGCAGGGATGACTTTTCCTTGACACCTCAGGATCTGTGGACCCCACAGGATCCCCACCTACCCTACCACTCTTTCTCTCTTCTTCACCCATTCACCAATCACCTCAACACCTCTTCCCCAAAAACCCTTCACCTATCAAATCTCATCTTTCTCTTCACCACTCACATCCATCCTTCATAAAACCCCACCTACCTCACCACTCAAATTCAAACCACTTTCCCTCCCAAACCCACCCATACATGACCGAACCATGAGCCCCCCACTCCTATATAAACCCATCTTCACTCCTTCATTATCACACAACCAAACCACCACTTCTCCCCCTTTTTTGCCGAACACAAAGCCATTCTCTTCTTCCTCATTTCTTCTTCTTCTACTCTCTTCTTTCTTCTTTTGCTCGAGGACGAGCAAACATTCTAAGTTTGGTGTAGTAAAAGCATTGCTTTTTGTTTTTTCATAACCATTTATGGCATCCAAGGCCGGAGAAACCTCTAGAAAGAGGAAAGGGAAGGCAAAAGTTTTCACCTCCGAGTCATGGGAGATGGAGAGATTCACCTCAAGGGATGCACTTTCCTCCACAAAACTATTGGGAGCAACCAAACACCTCCCTAGGAGAATTGAGTTCCAACATGGGACAACAAAGGGTGGAGCATCAAGAACACTCCATCATCCTTCATGAGATTAGAGAAGATCAAAGAATCATGAAGGAGGAGCAACAAAGACAAGGAAGAGATTACCAACCCCATTCAACAAGTCGGAATCTTAATGGTTCAAGAGTTCTATGCCAATGCATGGATCACCAAGAACCATGATCAAAGTGTGAACCTGGATCCAAAGAATTGGCTTACTATGGTTCGGGGAAATACTTGGATTTTAGTCCGGAAAGTGTAAGGTTGGCATTCAATTTGCCCATGATGCAAGGAGATGAACATCCTT
>NC_029781.3:58501694-58508183 GCF_000817695.3 Arachis duranensis
TTTTGGTTTCTGAATGTATGCTTAAACAGTGCATATGTATCTTGAATTTGTGGTTCATGAATGTTGGCTCTTGAAAGAATGATGAAAAAGGAGACATGTTACTGAGGATCTGAAAAATCATAAAAATGATTCTTGAAGCAGTGAATACAAAAAAAAGAAAGAGAAAACGAAAAAAAAAAGAGAAGAAAGAAAGAAATAAAGTTGTGATCCAAGGCAAAAAGAGTGTGCTTAAGAACCTTGGACACCTCTAGTTGGGGACTCTAGCAAAGCTGAGTCACAATCTGAAAAGGTTCACCCAATTATGTGTCTGTGGCATGTATGTATCCGGTGGTAATACTGGAAGACAGAGTGCTTTGGGCCACGGCCAAGACTCAATAAGTAGCTATGTTCAAGAATCATCATACTTAAGTAGGAGAATCAATAACACTATCTGGATTCTGAGTTCCTAAAGAAGCCAATCATTCTGAATTTCAAAGGATAGAGTGAGATGCCAAAACTATTCAGAGGCAAAAAGCTAAAAGCCCCGCTCATCTAGTTAATACTGGTCTTCATAGATGTTTTTGGAATTCATTGCATATTCTATTCTTTTTATCTTATTTGATTTTCAGTTGCTTGAGGACTGACAAACCCCATTTTGAGGGTTTGTCTTGTGCTAATTTCAAAGGGTTTATCAATGATTTCACACATTTTCTGCATGAAAATACAAGGACTTGCATTCCTTTCCTAGTCTTGTCTCATGAATGAAAACATGCTTATTTTGCACTAAAATAGATACCTCTCTAATCTCCTCTTGATGCCATTCGATGCCGTGACTTGTGTGCTAAGTGGTTTTAGGGTATAGAGTAGGAATGGACAGGAAAAGAGAAGGAAGACGGGTACAAGGAAAGGAAGCATGAGAATTGAAGCTTTGGAAATTTCCGCATGGGCGCGTGCGCGCACCTGACGCGCCCGCGTGGATGAGAGCAATGTGAAGCCGAGACTAAGAGCCAAGCCACGAGCCGGCTTGAGTAGTGGCTAAGCCAGGATCCTCATGGACGCGTACGCGTACACTCCGCTTCCGCGCACACTCCAGAGCCGCATCCAGGGCGCGCACGCGTACCTTGCGCGTACGCGCCGATGTTCGAAAATGATTTTTGAGAAGTGCTTTGGCGGGAAAAGGCTTAAGAGGACCAAGGGGGCAAAGGTTGAGGACACTTAGTTCATTTTCTACTTTTTTAGATATTTTGGGAGTTAGTTACATGGTTAGAGAGAGAAACTCCAACTTCTCTCTAGGATTCATCAACTTCTCTCAAGCTTTTACTAGGGTTCTTCCTTATCAAAATTCTGAATTTTTACCCATTCCTTGGTGAGATCCATTGCAACTTTCATTTCACTTTGTTCATGTAATAGGTTTTCTCTTCCAATTTCAAATTGTAGTTGTAATTGTTGACATTCCTTAGATCTAGGATTCAATTCTATGATTTTTGGATTCCATTGATATTTTGAGATTTTGATTCTCATTGTTGCTCCTTGATACTTGTTGCTAATTTCTTGTGTTGCAATATTTCTAATTTTACTTTTCTCTTCATTTCACCATGACTTTCCTTTTTGCTCATTACATGTTTGATAAAATGTCAATACTAGCTATGGAGTAGAATTTTTGTACTTGGCATAGGGTTTGGACATTGGGAGGAATTGAATAGTCATCTCAATAGTTGATTGATAATTAGGGATTGCTAATTGACTTAGAGTGCACTAAAGCTAGAAGGATTGCCAATTGACTTGGAGTGCACTAAAGCTAGATTCCCATAAGGTGAAGCTAGGACTTGTGACTCAAGTTGATTGTTTTCATTTGATTTTTCTCTATACTCAGGGGATAACTAAGTGAAGCAAGGCCTAATAGTTGTCAACATTGAATGAGCTATGAGGATAGAATTTCCAATGCCAACCCTAAGTCAAGTCCCTTTGATAATTGATTGTTTGTTTCTCATTACTTGCTAAAATCTTCAAGGAACTCAACAAGGCTTACTAAATCAATAAGATGCATACTTTGGCAATTCCAAGGGAGAACGACTCGGGAGATTAATACTCTCGGATATAGATTGTAGATTTGTTTGATGATGGATTTCGCGTTGGTTTAGACTATACTACGATTGATCACTTGATAAATTCTACACCAACAAAAATTCATTTGTCAAGGACAAGCAACAATTTAAGTTTGGTGTTGTGATGAGCGGATAATTTGTACGCCTTTTGGCATTGTTTTTAGTATGTTTTTAGTATGATCTAGTTAGTTTTTAGTATATTTTTATTAGTTTTTAGTTAAAATTCACTTTTCTAGACTTTACTATGAGTATGTGTGTTTTTTTGTGATTTCAGGTATTTTCTGGCTGAAATTGAGCGACCTGAAAAGGACTGCAGATGCTGTTGGATTCTGACCTCCCTACACTCGAAGTGGATTTTCTGGAGCTACAGAAGCCCAATTGGCGCTCTCTTAACGGCGTTGGAAAGTAGACATCCTGGGCTTTCCAGCAATATATGATAGTCTATACTTTGCTCAAGATTTGATGGCCCAAACCGGCGTTCAAAGTCACCCTCAGAATTCCCAGCGTTAAACGCCGGAACTGGCACAAAAACTGGAGTTAAACGCCCAAACTGGCACCAAAGCTGGCGTTTAACTCCAGAAAGAGTCTCTACACGAAAATGCTTCAATGCTCAGCCCAAGCACACACCAAGTGGGCCCGGAAGTGGATTTTTATGTCATTTACTCATCTCTGTACACCCTAGGCTACTAGTTCTCTATAAGTAGGACCTTTTACTATTGTATTGAGATCTTGGTTCTTCTGGTTCCCTCTCTGGGACCGAAGCCAATGATCACTCTTGTTCTTATGTATTTTCAACGGTGGAGTTTCTACACGCCATAGATTAAGGTGTGGAGCTCTGCTGTACCTCGAGTATTAATGCAATTACTATTGTTCTTCTATTCAATTCCGCTTGTTCTTGTTCTAAGATATCACTTGTTCTTCAACTTGATGAATGTGATGATCCGTGACACTCATCATCATTCTCACCTATGAACGTGTGACTGACAACCACCTCCGTTCTACCTTGGATTGGGTGAATATCTCTTGGATTCCTGATATACGATGCATGGTTGATCGCCTGACAACCGAGTGCTCGCCTGACAACCGAGCCAGCCATTCCGTGAGATCAGAGTCTTTGTGGTATAGGCTAGAACTGATGGCGGCATTCAAGAGAATCCGGAAGGTCTAACCTTGTCAGTGGTATTCTGAGTAGGATTCAATGACTGAATGACTGTGACGTGCTTCAAACTCCTGAGGGCGGGGCGTTAGTGAATGGTACTTGCAGGCACACTAAACTAGTCAAAGCATTTTGGGACGCAGGTGTATGGACAATTAGATCAAAGTTCAACTCAGAGAAATCTAGTCCCAACTCACGAGCAACAGTTAAAGAAATAAAAGAATGTGATGCACCCGAATCATACAGTACAGTTAGAAATCGATTCTTGACGTAATACTGACCTTGGATCAGGGCGTCTGATTGCATAGCATCATCAGCAGTCATGGCAAACACTCGACCTTGTTGCTGGGTTCGTACTGGATTCCGAGCGAATATCTTTGGGCATTCCTTAGCAATATGTCCAGTTCCTCCACATCTATAACAATTGAATGTTCCAAACAAACACGGCTTAATACCATGATCCTTCCCACATCGCTTGCATGTAGTGTTCACCTGCACCTGTTGAGGTCGTTTGCCATTATCTTGCCTCGGTTTACCTCCGTTTCCACCCACAGAGCGAGTAGGAACATTACCAGCTTGTGGATTCCTTCGCTGTGGCACACCAGGTGTCTTGAAGTTTGTCCTTCGTGGTTGCCAATTATAGCTATTGTAGTTCCTTGGTGGAAATCATTGACGACTTGCTTTGGAGGCAATTACCTTCTTAGCACGTTCTTCCACTAACTTACACTTATTAACCAGCTCAGCAAAATTTCGTATCTCCAATGGAACTACTGAACTCATCAAATCCTCACGAAGGCCCCCTTCGAACTTCAAACACTTCCATTCTTCAAAGTCAGCAGGATTCCCTTGGCAGATCTTAGAGAAACGGCACAAGTCATCAAACTTACGGGCATATTCTGCAACAGTTGTGTTACCCTGCTTCAGCTGCATAAGTTCCATCTCCTTAGCGTCACGAGCTGCCCTCGGAAAATACTTCTTATAAAATTCATCCTTAAAAGTATTCCAAGGAATATCGCCTTCATCTTGTTGCAACAGTCATTGTATTCCCTGCCACCAATGCTCATCTTCTCCTTCCAGCATATAAGTAGCAAACTCCACGTGCTGGCCTTCCGGAGCATGTTGCGCTCGCAGTGATCATTCGATAGCTCGAAACCAATTGTCAGCATCAGTCGCAACAAGTGTACCTTTAAACTTAGGCGGTTTAACTTTCAGAAAAGTCGCAAGGGTCATAGGTCTTTCGAGATGCCCTAAGTTATTCTCATCATTTCCACTATCTTCCCCATGCTCATTCTCATTCTCGTTTCTCACTCCAAGACGATCAACAGCCCTAGCCGCTGCTACTGCAGCCTCACGCACTGCCTCAGCCACAGCGTTCATGGTAGTCATAAATGTCTCTGTTCCCTCTCATAGTTAACATTAAGAATTCCTTCCCGTACGCCTCGTCTCCGTGAACCCATCGTGGTCCTATTCACACCAAACAATCATTATTAAGGTGATCAGTCTTAACACTTCAAGTCAAGTGTGAACATTCCCAGAATGAAAACACAGAGACAATCATGCAACACATATCACATAGATATCCTATAAGCATGAGACAGACAACAGAGTATGCAATGAAGCATAGTCAGTCCACTCCCCAGGCTCTATTGGGAACGAACTGCTCTGATACCAACTTGTAACGACCCAACTCCCAGTATGCCATGGTCATACAAGAAGCTAAGTGTTACTAACTTATCCTTCCTAATTGTTATCTATTATTTAATATTTGAGCCTGTTCCTTGTTAGAGCGATGCCAATTTTATGAGTAATTTTTTTTATTTGTTACGGACATTCAGGTAAAATAAACAAGCATACAATGAGAGTAATAGAAAAGTGGCATAAAGAAACATAGAAATACAGCTGATAATATACATCATGTACACTATAAGAAAACATGCAGCGTTTACACAAGATCAAGTCAGTTTACATCCTCGTTATCCTACGTAGCTAATATTTACACGACACTCCCAGGGCCTGGCCCATATAAAAAGCCGCTAAACTGGCACCCAGGCTAGCCTAAGCACTATATAGCTCCTAGCTCTCGGGTGTACTAACATAAGTGAGAGACTAACTATCAGATAATGTTAGACTAGAGTGTCATCAAAAGAATGCCCCTTCCGCAGTCAAACTATATCTACTCGTTGCCGTTCGAAGAATTGCCGTGAGGCTCGTCCATCTCCTCATCCTGCTCTATCTCTATCTCAGGATCCTCCTCCTCCTCATCATCCGCAGCTACAACTATACCCTCAGATCCACCAGAAATACTGCTGTCACTATGTACAAAACCATTCGCGAGCACAAGTCCGTTTGCGTATATAGGAGCTACCGCATCGTTCGGTAGAGCCGGCTCATCAGGCTGTGGAAGGTCAGGGATCGGCTCAGGGGGAAAGTCCCACTCTGGTGGTATCACAGGTACGTAGGCACCAGCTAACTCAGGCTCATCAGGAATGATAGGCTCAGGTTCCACCTCATTCAAAGGTTGAGCTGGTATAGGGTGCTCGGGGTCATCAGAAAAATGATGTACAGGTGCGTCAGGATGTAACCAGGATAAGGGAAAGTCGTAAGGAGCATCAGGGTCAAAATGCGGGCTAGACAGAGGATGTTGAAAAGCTCGATTAGGTAACGCATATCGTCTAATACGAGGCTCCAATCCCATGATGAAGTAACTGTGATGTACCGGATCCTCGTAGACCTAAGGGTCCTCGAACTCACAGAAGATCACGCCCGTCTCCATCTGAGGGGGAGGAAGGGAGAGAAGGGGTAAGAATTAGGGAATCATTAATAGGGTCAGGGTTATTAGTTACGTTCATTTATTTGGGGTCGATTAGCAGACGAATAACATAATATAGCGAAACAGTAAACTGAAGATAAAGATAGAAATAGAAAGTAGAGACAACAAAACACAAACAGAAGAACACAAGGAAATAAAGCACATACATAGCACTGAAGCAGACAAACATAAAGAAATAGTTCACACACAAGAAGAAAAGCAACAGAGAATGATGCGCAGACAAGAATGATGCATGTCTAGCCTTAGTACAGGCCATGAGCTCATGTGTAGGTTGGCTGCCCGCAATCCCGAATTTTATCCGGTCACGAGTAATCCCGATTTCCCGAATATGATTTTCTGTTCCTAAATAAATGCGCATATAATAATAGCCGCTCATTTGAGACAGCCTCTGCTTACTGCAGGAAAATATATATATACTC
>NC_029781.3:58508248-58512532 GCF_000817695.3 Arachis duranensis
TTTAAAGCTTATGTAAATTTCGGTATGAATAGTTAGCCTACCCCAAGTATAGGTTCATTAAGTCTATACTGAAACAGTTTAACTTTTCATATTATACCTAACCTTAGTCGCAACTCAAGTACTAACTAAGTTGCCCTAGTTCGTTCACTAGTCTCTGTCTGTTTTTCTGTCGTCAAAACGTTACAGACTTTTTCTTTGGTTTTTATCTTTTCTTTGACTTTTATCTTTCTTTTATCTTTACCTCACTACGATGTTCTTACCACTCCCTAAGTGTTTTATGAAAGTAATTACGAGAATTCTGCACTTAAAATTGTCTTTCTAAAGCTTTTACGGAAAACTGCCTTTTTCGCATTATTTTATTATTTTTATTAAAATATTATTTTTATTTAAACATTATTATTTAATATTTTATTATTTGTTATTATTTTATCATTAAATTTTCGAAAATTAACTTACCTTTTACTTTTAACCTTTAAAATTCACTTTTTACCACCCGTAACTTTTAATATTTCTACTTTTACCACCCTAACTTTCAGAAATTACCAAACAACCCCTTAAACACCAAAAATTTTACTTCCTTGCCCTTTTTAAGATCTAAGGCCTGTTCTTCAATGTTCTTCACCACACTCAAAGTGTTCTTCATGTTCTTCGTATACCATTGTTCTTCATCACACTCAAAGTGTTCTTCATGTTCTTCATAAATTCTTCAGATTCTTTCTTTGTTTTTACCCGTTTTTCAGTCTTTTTAGCAACCGATTTTTACTAGAATTCATAATATATTAGCAGCAACTAAAACCCCATCTTTTCTTCATGATTTCAACACAAATTGAACCTCAATTTAAGCTTAGGGTTTCATTTTTCTAGCTGCCCAAGAACATGAACTTTAAAGTTTGAATTTCATCAAATTTCATCAGGATTTCACCAAATTTTCACCAAGAATCAATCATATATGCAACCAATTTTTAGCACAGCCAAATAATACAAAATATACACATCTCAAACACAAATAATCAAGATTAATTTCGTGACACCCTACCCGGTTTTGCTGCTCCTAATTCAATTAAACTTTTAGGTGGTCCCTAAGCACTTTTTCCTCCTAAATCACATCAAGAAAACACATATTTAACCATGTTTCCTTGAAACCGAATCAAAAGAGAGATGCTGCAGCCAACTCACCTTGATCCCAACCTTGATAAGTCATATGATCATGTAGAGAAAGAAGAGAGGATCATTTTGGTCGGATTGGAATTTTGATTTGAGTTTTAGTTCAGCAGAAATCAAGCTTTGAAGATTTGGAACTAAGAACTTTTCTCTCTTTTTCTCTCTTGGGAATTTCGGCCACAAGTTCCCTCTTTTTCTCTCTACCTATTTTCGGCCACAAAGTGAAAATGAGCAAGCCTTGGGGGTTTTGGGGGTGTAGGGTGAGTTGTGACTGGTTGGCTTGGAGGTGGATTAAAATAATATTAAAATATCTCAGGTGTATAACTACTAAAACTAGATGTATCGGAACACTTGCAAAAACATCTCTAAAAATTATTTTCTGAGCTACTAGCATAAATGACACTAGTAACATATTTATTATGAGAATAAAACATGAATAATGAGGCCTTAGCATTGCTAAAGTCATCAGAGAGTGCTGGTGCTAAGCTGCACCAGTAAACTATGAACCCGGTTAAACCGATTTTCTGTTTTTAACTAAAACTGACCAGGTAACCTTATAATATCATTCAAGAAGCTTCTAATACTCATATAATGATGATATTACCCTATTATCTCTCTTCTCTCATGAATCGAGTCCGGTTCGTCAAACTGAGACTATTTACAAAAAACCGGATCAAAACTCCTAACCGATACGGTTCAAAAACTATGTTCTTCATAACTGCATTATCGAGCGTCCCTCATAAAAGGTTCTAGCTTAAAGATGACATAATGACAATTAGGATTGATATTCTTGATGATATATTAAAGGTTTTCCCTTTACTGATCTTCCGGAGAAATTTGTGCTTTCAGAAAAGGTCTCGTGTACTCGAAAATCGGGGTTGTTACAACTTAACTAACAAGAAACTAAAAGATAAGATTCTAGAATTTAAAGATTGAACATTTCTTAACAAAAAATTAACAACTTCAAATTTTTGAACCAATCACATTAATTGTTAGCATAATTTTTGAAAATAAAGATAAAATTAAGAAAAAGAATTTTGAAAAACATTTTTAAAAAGAAATTTTCGAAAATTAGTAAGAAAAATGAAAAAGATTTGATTTTTGAAAAAGTTTTGAAAAGATAAGATTTTTAAAATTGAAAATTTGACTTGACTTGTAAGAAACAACTAATTTTAAAATTTTTTGACTAAGTCAACTCAAATTTTCGAAAATTATGAGAAAATTAAGGAAAAGATATTTTTTTTATTTTTGAATTTTTAATTATGAGAGAGAAAAACATAAAAATGACTCACAACATGAAAATTATGAATCAAAACACATTATGCATGCAAGAACACTATGAATGTCAAGATGAACACCAAGAACACTTTGAAGATCATGATGAACATCAAGAACATATTTTTGAAAAATTTTTGATGCAAAGAAAACATGCAAGACACCAAACTTAGAATTCTTTAATGTTTAAACACTATGAATGAAAAAATGTATATGAAAAACAATAAAAGACACAAAACAAGAAAATATCAAGATCAAACAAGAAGACTTACCAAGAACAACTTGAAGATCATGAAGAACGCCATGAATGCATGAATTTTTCGAAAAAAAATGCAAGAACAATATGAATATGCAATTGACACCAAACTTAAAAATTGACTCAAGACTCTAACAAAAAATACAAAATATTTTTGGTTTTTATGATTTTATGATTTTTTTGGATTTTCTTTTATATTTTTCAAAAAACATATAGGAAAAAAAAAAGAAAATAAGAAATCCAAAATTTTTAATACGAATTCCAGGAATCTTTCAATATTAGCCTAAAGCTCCAATCCAAGGGTTGGACATGGCTTAATAGCCAGCCAGCTTTAGAAGATATAAATCAGGCATGTAACAATTGATATTCCAATTAACTTGCCTCTATTCTGATGGTTTTGAAGCCTCGATCCAATTGAGTTAGACAAGGCTTTACAGCCAGCCAAGCTTCAACATACTTTATGAAACACTAGAATTCATTCTTAAAAATTTTGAATAATTTTTCGAAAACAAAGAAAAAATTTTGAAAAATATTTTTGAAAATTTTTTTGAAAATAAAAATAAAAAGAAAATTACCTAATCTGAGCAACAAGACAAACCGTCAGTTGTCCATACTCGAACAATCCCCGGCAACGGCGCCAAAAACTTTGTAGGATGAAATTGTGATCATCAACAATGGCTCCAAAGACTTGGTGCTCTGAAACGTGAATCACACTTAGTCACAACTCCGCACAACTAACCAGCAAGTGTACTGGGTCGTCCAAGTAATAAACCTTACGTGAGTAAGTGTCGATCCCACAGAGATTGTTGGTATGAAGTAAGCTATGGTCACCTTGTAAATCTCAGTCAGGCGGATAATAATTGATTATTGGGTTTTTGAATAATAATAAATAATAAACAGAAAATAAAGATAGAGTTACTCATGTAATTCAATGGTGGGAATTTCAGACAAGTATATGGAGGTGCTGTGTTCCTTCTGAATCTCTGCTTTCCTACTGCTTTTATCCAATCCTTCTTACTCCTTTCCATGGCATTCTGAGTAGGATTCAATGATTGAATGACTGTGACGTGCTTCAAACTCCTGAAGGCGGGGCGTTAGTGACAGACGCAAAAGAATCACTGGATTCTATTCCGGCCTGATTGAGAACCGACAGATGAATTCCGCTATGCTGTGACAGAGCATATGCAATCGCTTTCACTAAGAGGAAGGAGACTTGCGTGTTTGAAGAAGAAGACAGTAGGAAAGCAGAGATTCAGAAGATGGAGCATCTCCAAACCTCAACCTATTCTCCATTACTGCAAAACAAGTAATCATTTCATGTTCTTTTGCTTTTCACAATCAATCCTGATAATTTCTGATATCCTGACTAAGATTTACAAGACAACCATAGCTTGCTTCAAGCCGACAATCTCCGTGGGATCGACCCTTGCTCACGCAAGGTATTACTTGGACGACCCAGTACACTTGCTGGTTAGTTGTGCGGAGTTGTGACTAAGTGTGATTCACGTTTCAGAGCACCAAGTCTTTGGAGCCATTGTTGATGATCACAATTTCATCCTACAAAGTTTTTGGCGCCGTTGCCGGGGATTGTT
>NC_029781.3:58512606-58512930 GCF_000817695.3 Arachis duranensis
GTCTAGTTTCATATTTTAAGTTTGGTGTCAATTGCATGCTTTTGTTTTTCTTTTAATTTTCGATTTTTGCATGTTCTTAGTCCCTTTTTGATTTATAAAAATTCTAAGTTTGGTGTCCTCTTTGTGTTTTTCTCTTAAAAATTTTCGAAAATTTTTTTTTTGATTTTCAAAAATTTTAAGTTTGGCGTCTTTTATGTTTTTCTCTTTCCTCTTTTCAAAATCAAATATTTTTCATAAAAATTTTTCAATCATATCTTTTTAATTGCTGTTTTCAAAATCTTTTTAATTGACTAATTGATTCAGTTCTCAATTTGCTTTGATTTT
>NC_029781.3:58517394-58517938 GCF_000817695.3 Arachis duranensis
CTTCATGGGGCCATTCCCACCATTATACTCAAACACTTACATTCTGGTGGCAGTGGACTATGTATCTAAGTGGGTAGAAGCAATTGCTACACCCACCAATGATACCAAGACCGTACTGAAATTCCTCCAGAAAAATATTTTCAGCAGATTTGGCGTTCCCAGAGTGCTAATCAGTGATGGGGGCACTCATTTCTGCAATAAACAGCTACACCTTGCTATGGTTAGATATGGAATTAGCCACAAAGTGGCAACTCCGTATCATCCACAGACAAATGGGCAAGCTGAGGTCTCTAACAGAAAACTAAAAAGAATTCTGGAACGGACTGTGATGGCCCGAAGAAAGGATTGGGCAAAGAGCTTGGATGATGCTCTGTGGGCATACAGAACAGCATTCAACACTCCTATAGGAACCTCTCCATACCAACTGGTGTATGGGAAGGCCTGTCATTTGCCTGTGGAACTGGAACATAAAGCCTACTGGGCAACCAGATTCCTAAACATGGATGCACAGTCAGCTGGTGAAAAAAGACTGCTCCAGCTAAAT
>NC_029781.3:58522115-58525067 GCF_000817695.3 Arachis duranensis
GTATGGCCTTGGAATTCTCAAAGAAGCTTCCAAACAACTTCTTAGACCCATACAATTTGGTTCCACACCAAACATTGCTCTTGAATTTTGAGCTTGCAACCGTCATGAGCTTAGAATGATGTTTCCAACCACTACACAACTCTCTTATACTATTAACTCCACAAAGAGCTCTAAGTTGACCATCATTTTCAATTAAACCATATTCAAGTGAGAAAGTAAAGCTTAGGGATAAGAGTTTTACCCACTTGAATGTTGTGTTGGATGGTGATTTGGGGAGGGAGACCTCCCCACACTTAAACAATGCAAGGTCTACTTTCTTGTGCTCTTCTTTGTGTATTTCCACCTCTTTGCGAGCTTCCTCGATTTCAACCTTTCCCCTTTTATCACATGGCTTGGTGTTGTCTTCAAGAATTTTGATTTCTTGCCTAATGGGAGCTGATTCAATTTTAGATAGAAATTCATTGATGAATAAATCCATTTCTGGGTCAACCTCTTCATATTCTTCAATTTCGATATACACCATGCCAACGTTTTCCTCTTGGTAGCTATCTTTCTCATTGCTTACCAAGGGTATGGGAGGTTGTGCACACTCTTCTATAATTTCAACTCCATGTCCAATGGGAGCGGATTCCATTGTAGAGAGAAATTCGTCCATGATTGAATCTATCTCTTGATAAGCCTCTTCCAAGTCTCCAACGATGATATGCCTTGGAGGTTGCGCACCCTCCTCAACGTCAATATCAAGCTTCTTGGAAGAGTGCTCCATGATGCTACATTCCTTTAGACTTTCAACATCTCCTAAATCTTCAACCACCTCTTCCTTTTCTTCAATGATCATAGGCTCCTCCAATTGTTCCAACACAAAACTCGATTCTCCCTTCTCTACCGGATTGTCCAATTTCTCCTTTATACTTTGCTCTTCTTTAGGTTTTTCGCATGTGGCTACGGAAGTACCTTGAGTGTTCAAACATTGGTAGGCTACAGCGTGTACTACCTTAGTCAAGTTGGTCACAAACTCAAGTGTATCCCGCTTCATGGCTTCTTGTCCTTGAAGTAACAAAGTGAGAGAATCGTCTATTGGGGCTTGGGGTGGGTAGGAAGGTTCATCATTTTGGAGAGAGGGTTCATAATAGGAAGGTGGTTTTTCTTGGTAAGGTTGTGGAGATCGTGTGTATTGAGGTGGTTCTTGGGAGTAATCTTGATAGGGTTGTGGTGGTTCTGAGGGTTCTTGCTCATAATGGTCATAAGAGTATGGTGTGGGGGTTTGGTCATATGATGGATATGGATCATAGGGTGGTGTTTGGTAATGAAAGGCTTGTGAGAATGGTTGAGGTTCATGTTGAGGATGAGATTCATAGGCATATGATGGTGGTTGTTGAGTGTCACAAAAAGAGTCATCATAGCCGTTAAATTGGCATGCATTTAGGATGGAAATTATACCTATAAGTATCTGGAGATTGTTGCCAATAGGAATGATCAATTCCTTGAGGCTCATCCCATCTTTGATGGTTCCATCCATGGTACATGTTGTCATTAAAGTCCACATTTCCTACAACACAATTAGAACCAAACTCATAGCCAAAGTGAGAATTCATAGTGAGAGAACAAAATAAAACTAACAGAAATTAAGAAACAAACAAAAGATAAACCTATTCACAATATTCACATATGTACAATAACCAATAACACAACACCATTGCAACTCCCCGGCAACGGCGCCATTTTGATGATCGGATTTTTGACGGTTTAGAATTTCACTAATGAAATCTCGTTGTAAAGTATAGTTTCTAAACCAAACAATAATCCTTCCATACAAAAAGTTGTTTGTCACTAGTACAAACCCCTAAAATTTATAAACCGAAGTATTCAAACCTCGGGTCGTTCTCCCTAGGAATTGTAATGAAGTGTCTTGTTATTGGTTGTGAGTTATATTTGGGATTTTTAAGATTTTAGACAAGAAATATAAATGGCAAAGAAAATAAACTAACAACTAGCAAAGCTCTTGGCAGGATATGAGAACTAGAAGTCCTATCCTAGTTATCCTCCTCAATTGTGATGACAAATTGTCCATTACTCCAACTTAGTTAACCTCTAATCATGGAGGAAAGTCAAGTGGATGAATCAATTTGATTCCTCAAGTCCTAATCAACTCCTAAAGGAAAGACTAGCTTTAGAGGCATTCAAATCAATTAGCAACTTCTAATTATCAATCAACAAAGGAATTAGATAACTCAAGAGTCACTAATTACTCTACCAAGGCCAAGAGGAACAAAACCTACACTAAAATCCAACCAAGCATTTCATCAAACACTTGGAAGGCACAAAAGGAAAGCATAGTAAATCAACAACAAGAATGAATTCTAACAACAATTATTGCAAAGAATTAAGAACAACAATCAAGGAAATCACAATTCTCATGAATTACCTCAAATTGCATTATTGAAAGAGGAAATAAAGGAACAACAATCTATCAAAAAACAAAGTGAAGAATTACAATTATTAAAGCACATAACTGATGACAAGTCATCATATACCCATTTTTCAAGCTAATTTCACTTGTTTTATTAGTCTTTATGCACTTTCTTGCATCCTAAGTAAGTGATTTGGAATGAAAATGCATAACTTCTTTAGATCAAGCAACTACCATTAATTTGATGCTAACTCATGAGGTTTAAGCTAAATTTAATTGAATTTTAATTGATTTATAAGCCTTGTGAATTTAGTGATACTTTGAGTGGTTGTTTTGGTTGATTGTAGGTGAAGAAAAGAAGAAAAGAGAAAGCGTGGCTTAAGAAAGCATGACCCAAGGAGAAAAAGGCGTGGCGCATAAAGGAGGGAGCAAGCATTGCCCTCCACAAGGGCACACTGCCCTCTAGGAGGGCAACATAAGGGAACAAGGCAAAGAAGGCAACTCTGCCCTGCCCACTACAAGGGCAGAGCACAAATTTGTGC
>NC_029781.3:58525962-58530494 GCF_000817695.3 Arachis duranensis
CACTTTAAGTTTCAGTCATTTAATTTCTTGTCCTTTAAGATTCAGCATCTTTTACTTTCCTATCCTTTAATTTACTGCAATTCTCCCCTCTCCCTTTACTTTCCAAGCAATTTAGCTTCTGTTAAAGATAAACCACTCAACCAATACTTGATTCGCTTGACTAAATCAACCACTAAACTAAAATTGCTCAATCCTTCAATCCCTATGGGATCGACCTCACTCATGTGAGTTATTATTACTTGATGCGACCCGGTACACTTGCCGGTGAGTTTTGTGTCGGATCGTTTTCTGCACATCAAGTTTTTGGCGCCGTTGCCGGGGATTGAAATAGATTGACAATGATTAAGTGAAGTGGAGATCTAGATCAAGCACTTTTTCTTTTCTGTTGCTTTAATTTTGGCTAACACACTAACTATTTGAATTTTTGCTTAAACTAACTAAAACTTCATTCTAACTATAGATTGAAGTTTCATTGGTTTTCTGGATCTGTGTGTTTATTGTTGTGTGTTTGTATGTCAGGTACAGGAAGATCTTCCCCTATCCTCTCTAAAATTGACCAAAGAACTCTTCGAAGAATAAGAAGAGCTGAAAGAGGGAAGAACGTTATTGGAGAGGAAGAATCTGAGGAGGAATTCCAAGAAATGGAAGGAGATCCATCAAATCTCAATTAACCAGGAGGAGGGGCCAACAATAACCAACAACAAAGAAGAGTCCTGGCTTCATACACATTTGCAAATGCTAGACACTGTGGAAGTAGCATTCTTACTCCTAATGTCAATGCAAACAATTTTGAACTAAAGCCACAACTCATCACTTTGGTTCAAAACAACTGTTCTTTTGGAGGAGGGCCATTGGAGGACCCAAATCAACACTTATCTACCTTCTTGAGGATTTGTGATACTGTGAAAACCAATGGTGTGCCTCCTGACAGCTACAAGTTGTTGCTCTTTCCATTTTCTCTCAGAGACAAAGCTACTCAATGGCTAGAGACATTTCCAAAAGAGAGCATCAACACTTGGGATGACTTGGTGAGCAAATTTCTTGCCAAATTCTATCCCCCTCAAAGGATCATAAGATTGAAGACTGAGGTGCAGACATTCACTCAAATGGAGGCTGAAAATTTATATGAAGCATGGGAAAGATATAAGACACTATTGAGGAAATGTCCACCAGAGATGTTCACTGAGTGGGACAAGCTACAGAACTTCTATGAGGGGCTCACTCTTAAGGCTCAAGAAGCACTTGATCATTCAGTCGGAGGCTCTTTACAACTCATGAAAACTACAGAGGAAGCTCAAAACCTCATTGATATGGTGGCTAACAACCAATATTTCTTTGCTCATCAAAGACAACGCCAACCATTACAAAGAAGAGGAGTAATGGAGTTGGAAGGAGTGGATTCAATTCTAACTCAGAACAAGATAATGCAGCAGCAAATTCAACAACAATTTGAGCAAATGGCCAAAAGGATTGATGGCCTGCAAGTTGCATCAGTAAGTGCAATGAGCCAACCATCAACTACTTGGGGGCAAAATGAAGAAATTCAAGAGGAGCAACAGCAAGAGCAAGTCCAATACATGCACAACCAAAATCCTGGAACTAATGAAGTCTATGGAGATAATTACAACCCTTCTTGGAAGAATCATCCCAATCTCAGATGGGGAGATAACCACAATCAAATTCAGCAGCCATGGCAAAGAAATTCAACTCAAAAAAACCAACAGCCATGGCAAAGAAACTCAACTCAAAACAATTGGAAAAACACAAACAACAACCAGCCAAACACTAATCAAAACACATACAGAAAACCACAAAATACTTATCCCAACTCTAACCATTATCTACCCAATAAGCACCCAACTAACCAAAACACCTATCATCATCCATCAACACCCCAAAACCAACCAATCTCACAAGACTCTCAGAGGATTACTAATCTAGAAATGCTCATGGAAAAGATGATGAAGAACAAAGAATTGACAACAAAGAACCAAGAAGCTTCCATGAAGAACTTAGAAAGGCAAATTGGGCAAATCTCCAAACAAATTTCTGTTGAAAAACCATCAAGCTCACTACCAAGTGACACCATTCCTAACCCAAAAGAAGAATGCAAAGTTGTGCAATTAAGGAGTGGAAAGACATTGGTGGATAGCTACCAAGGAGTAACCAAGAAACTTATGGAGAATGACAAAGAGCCCACAAAGAATGATGAAGCTAACAACAAGGACATAACAAGCGAGAATGTCCCAGAAAAATTCACAGAGGAAAACAACCAACCACAGAATCTAAAAAAGGGAAAGCAGATCATGGAAGAACCAAATCCAAGACAACATCAAGTGGAGAAGAGCTCAACACCACCACTACCATATCCCCAAAGATTCCACAAAGAGACAAAGGATCAGCATTTTCACAAATTTCTCGAGACTTTCAAGAAGCTGGAAATCAACATACCTTTGGCCGAGGCTTTGGAGCAAATGCCTCTGTATGCCAAGTTCTTGAAGGAGCTCATCAATAAGAAAAGAGATTGGAATGAGAAGGAAACGGTGATGCTTAGGAGAGATTAGAATGAGAAAGAAACGGTAATGCTCAGTGAGGAATGTAGCGCCGTGCTCCAAAAAGGAATTCCACCAAAGCTTAAAGATCCAGGGAGTTTTGTAATATCATGCACCATAGGCAAATTAACCTTGGATAAAGCTCTCTGTGATCTTGGAGCTAGTATCAACTTAATGCCCTTATCCATGATAAAGAAGCTGGCCATAAAAGAACTCAAACCCACCAGGATGTCACTAGTCATGGCCGACAGATCAATCAAGACACCAAATGGAATTGTAGAAAATTTGCTAGTAAAGGTTGGAGAGTTTATCTTCCCTGCGGACTTTGTAATCCTAGATACCGACGAGGAAGGCAACAATTCAATCATCTTGGGCAAATGAGGAAGGAAACAATTCAATCATATTGGGAAGACCATTTCTAGCAACTGCAAGAGCCAGCATAGATGTGGAAAAAGGAGAAATGATTTTCAGAGTACACAATGAGCAAATGATCATAAATGTTTTTAAGTCAATGCAACACCCTCCTGAGCAGGAAGATCATTTGAGAGTGGATATGATAGAGAGCCTGGTGGAAGAAATGTTAGATACTAATCAGCATGAGCAAGAAAAAGACAATCAGGAAACAATAGAGGAACACACAGCTGAAATTTCCATAGACAAAGAGGTGGAACCAAACAAGAAAGAAGAAGTGCAAAAGCAAGAACTGAAGCCATTACCTTCTCATCTCAAATATGCATTTCTTGGCACTTCGGAGAGCTTCCCAGTGATCATTAATTCATCCCTGACAAAGAAAGAAGAAGGAGAGCTTCTTGATGTTCTCAGAGCTCACAAGGATGCCTTAGGATGGACCATTGATGACCTGAAAGGCATCAGCCCTACAGTATGCATGCATAAGATTCTTTTGGAGGACAATTCCAAAGCAGTAATTCAACCTCAGAGAAGACTAAATCCTGCAATGAAGGAAGTCGTCCAGAAGGAAGTAATGAAATTATGGAATGCAGGAATTATATATCCTATTTCTGATAGCTCATGGATAAGCCCAGTGCAAGTGGTACCAAAGAAGGGTGGGATGACAGTCATTATTAATGAGAGGAGTGAACTCATTCCCACAAGAACTGTGACGGGGTGGAGGATGTGTATTGACTATAGGAGGCTGAATGATGCCACACGCAAAGATCACTTCCCACTTCCTTTCATTGATCAAATGCTTGAAAGGTTGGCTGGCCATGCTTATTATTGCTTCCTGGACGGCTATTCTGGGTATAATTAGATAGTGGTAGATCCAAAGGACCAAGAAAAGACTTCATTCACATGCCCAGTTGGAGTTTTTGCTTATAGAAGAATGCCATTCGGATTATGCAACGCCCCAGCCACTTTTCAAAGGTGTATGCTCTCCATTTTCTCAGATATGGTTGAAAAATTTTTAGAGGTTATCATGGATGACTTCTCTATTTTTGGTGATAATTTCAATACTTGCCTAAACCATCTAACTCTTGTTTTGAAACGGTGCCAAGAAACTAATTTGGTTTTGAACTGGGAGAAGTGCCATTTCATGGTGCTTGAGGGGAGTGTTCTTGGTCATAAAGTTTCAAGAAAAGGGATAGAGGTTGACAAGGCAAAAATGGAAATAATAGAAAAGCTCCCTCCACCAAATAATGTGAAATCTGTTAGAAGTTTCTTGGGGCATGCAGGATTTTATAGAAGGTTTATCAAGGATTTTTCTAAAATAGCCAAACCTTTGAGTAACCTGTTAATGATTGATAAACCTTTTGTTTTTGATGAAAATTGCCAACATGCATTTGAAACTTTAAAACATAAACTCACAACAGCACCAATTATCACACCCCCAGATTGGAACTTACCGTTTGAACTCATGTGTGATGCAAGTAATATTGCAATTGGTGCTGTACTTGGACAAAAGAAGGGAAACTTGCATCATGTCATATATTATGCAAGTAAAGTATTGAATGAGGCTCAAAA
>NC_029781.3:58531570-58532849 GCF_000817695.3 Arachis duranensis
TAAACCTTGATTCTGAAGCAGCAGGAGAGAAAAGGTTGTTGCAGCTAAATGAGCTGGATGAGTTTAGGCTAGAAGCCTATGAAAATACCAAGATATACAAGGAAAAAGCTAAGAGATGGCATGACAGGAAGATTTTGAAGAAAGAATTCAAACCTGGACAACAAGTACTCTTGTATAACTCACGGCTCAAGATATTCCCTGGCAAGCTTAAGTCTAAGTGGACTGGTCCATATTTGGTAACTAAGGTCTTTCCTTATGGAAATATTGAATTGCTAGATGAAGCAACTAAGAGTCGGTTTACAGCAAATGGTCACAGAGCAAAATTATACCTAGGAGGACAATGGGACAAGGAAAAAGAGGTTCAGAACCTAAATCCTCCTTGAAGTAAAAACAGAAGATGTCAAGCTAGTGACAATAAAAGAGCACTTGTTGGGAGGCAACCCAACCTGAGGTAGTTTTCTTTCATAAGCTTTTTCAATAAAAATGTTGAATAATTGGTATGGATTGCAAGGAGCTAAGTTTGGTGTTGCACACCAAAATAATTTAAGGGAGAATGAAAGATTCTAAGTTTGGTGTTCCACCAAAAATATTATTTAAAAACACATTCTCACCTCCTGCATGATGCTAGCTCCAAGCAACCAAACACAGTATTCAACTGTTTAATTGCTTTCTAGCTTTAATTTCATTAACCTTTAGCAAGGACACAAGGTTTCACATATGGTTAAATTATTGCATAAGAGGCAGTGGCAAACAATTAAGTTTGGTGTTCTCACACCAAAGTAAATCCAGAAACCACACTCAGTTATGCATACTAACCATACAATTAATGGCTTGAGAAGCAAGCAACTTTGAGAATTATGTAGGACATGAGTCAACAATTGAAGACATTATGCATCTTAACTCAAAGAGAACACAACAGAAGGAAGAATCAAAGGGCTGCAACTTCGAAGGTTGTATCTAAACTTAATCCTTGCTGCTGTGAAATGTTTTGAATCTGGAAACCATTGTATGTCTCGCTAAAGTGTTTATCTAGTTGCAAGTGAAATTGTTTGTTAAGAATGCCAAATCTGCATGTTGTTTGTTATCCATCACTTAGCTGAATTTTGTTTTGTTTCCCGCATGCTTGAATAAAAGAGAATTGTTAGAATTGAAAAGAGAAATTTCCAATGTTGCATAAGTAAGAATGGAAGTTAATGGTGGTATATGTGTTTGATTAAATGCATAACTCATGAAATAATTGTTGCATAATATCATTCTCATTCAAATGTGAGTTAGCTTG
>NC_029781.3:58541284-58543363 GCF_000817695.3 Arachis duranensis
TTATTGGAGAGGAAGAATCTGAGGAGGAATTCCAAGAAATGGAAGGAGATCCATCAAATCTCAATTAACCAGGAGGAGGGGCCAACAATAACCAACAACAAAGAAGAGTCCTGGCTTCATACACATTTGCAAATGCTAGACACTGTGGAAGTAGCATTCTTACTCCTAATGTCAATGCAAACAATTTTGAACTAAAGCCACAACTCATCACTTTGGTTCAAAACAACTGTTCTTTTGGATGAGGGCCATTGGAGGACCCAAATCAACACTTATCTACCTTCTTGAGGATTTGTGATACTGTGAAAACCAATGGTGTGCCTCCTGACAGCTACAAGTTGTTGCTCTTTCCATTTTCTCTCAGAGACAAAGCCACTCAATGGCTAGAGAGAAGTGAGAGCTTCTCTCTCTAGAAACTAACTAATCCTAATCCTAATGGTGCTAAAAATGATTCCAAGATTGTCTTCCCCTTCAATCCTTGATCCTTTTATTCCTTTATATCATCAATTGGCGCCAAAATGGGTTCAAAAACCCTTCCAAATCGCCAGGCACGTGTTGCTTTAATGAAGTCATGTGCCGACTGCGACGCGTGCACGCTCCTGGCCGATTCTGCAATGTGCGCGTGAGCGCCTTGTGCGGGTGCGCGTGCTTGGCTAATTTCACTTCTTTAACTTTTCATGCTTCTCTCCACTTGTATGCTTCCTTCCTTGCTCCCTTTGATCCATGCCTAGCCTATTTCAATCCTGGAATTACTAGCAAACACATCAAGGCATCTTATGGAATCAAAGAGGAATTAGAATTCATCAAAATAAGGCTTAAAAAGCATGTTTTTACACTTAAGCACAAATACGGGAGAGATTACAAAACCATGCTAATTCATAGGTTAAATTCGAGAAAAGGTCTGCAAAATACTCTAAATTCAATACAAGATAAACCGTCAAATTGGGGTTTATCAATGCTTTATTCATAAATCACCTATAACCATTTGAATCTGCCTGACTGAGATTTACAATATGACCATAGGTTGCTTCATACCAACAATTTCCGTGGAATCGACCCTTACTCGCGTAAGGTTTATTACTTGGACGACCCAGTGCACTTGCTGGTTAGTTGTGCGAAGTTGTGATAAAGAGTTGAGATTGCAATTGTGCATTCCATGTTGATGGTGCCATTGATGATCACAATTTCGTGCACCAAGTTTTTGGCGCCGTTGCCGGGGATTGTTTGGGTTTGGACAACTGACGATTAGGTATTTTTCTTCAGAATTTTTAGGAATGAATTCTAGTGTTTCAAGGTGATGTTCTTATCATCACCAAAGCTGATTGATTTTCATCAATTTAGCTCTTGAATGCAATGTCCTACTGAAGCTTGGCTAGCCATGTCTAATTCCTTTAGACTAAAGCTTTAGACTAACATTGCATGATTCCTGGAATTCTTATTAAAAATTTTGAATCTCTTTATTTTCTTCTCCATATAATTTTCGAAAAATCCAAAAAAAATTTCAAAATCATAAAAACCAAAAATATTTCTTGTTTGAGTCTAGTGTCTCATTTTAAGTTTGGTGTCAATTGCATGTTTCTGTTCTTCTTGCATTTTTCATGTGTCTCCATTGATCTTCAAGTTGTTCTTGATGATTTACTTGCTCTGATCTTGAAATTCTCTTGTTTTGTGTGTTTTTTTGTTTCTCATATGCATTCTCAACTTGTTAGTGTCAATAGTATACAAACTTCTAAGTTTGGTGTCTTGCATGCATTGTTTATTTGATTTTAGTTGCATTTTAATTTTTCCTCATCATTAAAAATCCAAAAAATTTTTAATTTGTGTCTTTTCAAGTCAATAATACAGAGAATTGAAGATCCGGAACATACAGCAGAGGAATTACACAGAAAAAGCTGGGCGTTCAAAATGCACAGTGAGGAAGGAAAACTGGCGTTTAAACGCCAGCCAGGGTGCTTGGCTGGGCGTTTAACGCCCAAAAGGGTAGCATTTTGGGCATTAAATGCCAGAATGGATACCATTCTGGGCGTTTAACGCCAGGATGGCACAAGAGGGAAGATTTTGTTTTCAATTCAAATTTTTTTC
>NC_029781.3:58543483-58567128 GCF_000817695.3 Arachis duranensis
TTTCCATTTTCAAAAATACTTGCTAACAATTAATGATTTGATTCAACATTTCAAGTATGTTGCCTTTTCTGTTGAGAATGGTTTAATGTTTGAATCATATCTTTTCTTGTTGGCCAAGTCATTAATTTTAAAAATCAAATCTTTTTAAATTATTTTTCAATCATATCTTTTTAAAACCATAACTTTTCAATCATATCTTTTTAATCACATCTTTTTCAAAATAGTTTTCAATCATATCTTTTTGATTTCTAATTTCAAAATCTTTTTCAAAAAATACTTTATCTCTTTCCCAATCATATTTTTCGAAAATCATTCTTCAATTTTTCAAAATGTTTTTAAAATCTTTTTAAATTTATTTTCGATAATTTCTTCCCCTCTTCTCACATCCTTCTATTTATGGACTAACATGTACAATTCGAACTCTATCTTTCTAAGTTCGAATTCTTCTACCACTTCCTTCTATTTTTCTTTTCCTCTGACACTTCGAGGAATCTCTATACTGTGACATAGAGGATTCCATATTTTCTTGTTCTCTTCTCTTTCATATGAGCAGGAGCAAAGACAAAATTGGATTCACAACCTAAAGAAAGCCTGAACTCTTGGAAAAGCTAGTCAATGCCTTCTTGGCAAAGTTCTTTCCACCTCAAAAATTGAGTAAGCTTATAGTGGAAGTCCAAACCTTCAGACAAAAGGAAGGTGAATCCCTCTATGAAGCTTGGGAAAGATACAAACAATTGATCAGAAAGTGTCCTTCTGACATGCTTTCTGAATGGAGCATCATAGGTATCTTCTATGATGGTCTGTCTGAACTGTCCAAGATGTCATTGGATAGTTCTTCTGGAGGCTCTCTTCATCTGAAGAAGACGCCTGCAGAAGCTCAAGAACTGATTGAAATGGTTGCAAATAACCAATTCATGTACACTTCTGAAAGGAATCCTGTGAACAATAGGACGAATCAGAAGAAAAGAGTTCTTGAGATTGATACTCTGAATGCCATATTGGCTCAGAACAAAATATTGACTCAGCAAGTCAATATGATTTCTCAAAGTCTGTCTAGAATCAGCAAGTCAATATGATTTCTCAAAGTCTGTCTGGAATGCAAGCTGCACCAGGCAGTACTAAGGACGCTTCATCTGAAGAAGAAGCTTATGATCCTGAGAACCCTTCAATGGAAGAGGTGAATTACATGGGAGAACCCTATGGAAACACCTATAATCCTTCATGGAGAAATCATCCAAATCTCTCATGGAAGGATCAACAGAGACCTCAACAAGGTTTCAACAACAATAATGGTGGAAGAAACAGGTTTAGCAATGGCAAGCCTTTTCCATCATCTTCTCAGCAACAGACATAGAATCCTAAGCAGAGCCACTCTGACTTAGCAACCATGTTCTCTGATCTAATCAAAATAACTCAAAGTTTCATGACTGAAACAAGGTCCTCCATTAGAAATTTGGGGGCACAAGTGGGTCAGCTGTGTAAGGCCATCAACATGGCCGAATTTGGAGAGGAGGAAGAGACAGTGATCGCCACTGATGAAGACCTCAATGGACGTCCACTGGCCTCCAATGAGTTCCCTAATGAGGAACCGTGGGAATCTGAGGTTCACACTGAGACCATAGAGATTCCATTGGATTTACTTCTGCCACTCATGAGCTCCGATGAGTATTCTTCCTCTAAAGAGGATGGAGATGTCACTGAAGAGCAAGTTGCTAAATACCTTGGAGCAATCATGAAGCTAAATGACAAGTTATTTGGTAATGAGACTTGGGAGGATGAACCCCCTTTGCTCACCAAAGAACTGGATGACTTGACTAGGCAGAGGTTACCTCAAAAGAGACAGGACCCTGGAAAGTTCTCAATACCTTGTACAATAGGCACCATGACCTTCAAGAAGGCTCTGTGTGACCTAGGGTCAAGCATAAACCTCAAGCCTCTCTCTGTAATGGAGATGCTAGGGATCTTTGAGGTGCAAGCTGCAAGAATCTCACTAGAGATGTGATAGCGCGAAATTGTGATCAATACTTTTCACAAATCAAATAATCCCCGGTAGTGAAACCAAAAACTTGGTGTTCAATACCATGGCATAAACACAACTTCGCACAACTAACCAGCAAGTGTACTGGGTCGTCCAAGTAATAAACCTTACGCCTGTAACCATGGAGAGGAATCATGAAGAGCTTCTCTCAAAACAGAGTCAAACAGAGCCCCCACAGTCAAACTCTAAGTTTGGTGTTGGGAGGTCACAACCAACTTCTAAGTTTGGTGTTGAACCCCCACATTCAAACTCTAAGTTTGGTGTTGGGAGGTTCCGACATTGCTCTGAGTATCTGTGAGGCTCCATAAGAGCCCACTGTCAAGCTACTGACATTAAAGAAGCGCTTGTTGGGAGGCAACCCAGTGTTATATTTATCTATATTTCCTTTGTTATTTTATGTTTTTTGTAGGTTGATGATCATGGTAAGTCACAAAATCAATTGAAAAAGCAAAAACAGAAAGAAAAACAGCACACCCTGGAGGAAAACCTGCTGGCGTTTAAACGCCAGTAAGGGCAGCAAATGGGCGTTTAACGCCCAGTCTGGCACCATTTTGGGTGTTTAACGCCAGAAAGGGGTACCAAACTGGCGTTAAATGCCAGGAAGTGGCAAGAAGTTGGCGTTAAATGCCATAAATGGGCACCAGCCCGGCATTTAACGCCAGAATTGGCAGAAGGAGCATTTTTGCTCGCCACTTGGTGCAGGGATGAATTTTCCTTGACACCTCAGGATCTGTGGACCCCACAGGATCCCCACCTACCCCATCACTCTCTCTCTTCTTCACCCATTCACCAATCACCTCAACACCTTTTCCCCAAAAAACCCTCACCTATCATATCCCACTATTCTCTTCACTACTCACATCCACCCTTCATAAAACCCGACCTACCTCACCATTCAAATTCAAACCACTTTCCCTCCCAAACCCACCCATTCATGACCGAGCCCTACCCCTCTCCCCACCCCTATATAAACCCTTCTTCACTCCTTCATTTTCACACAACCTAAACACCACTTCTTCCCCTTGGCCGAACCACAAAGCCACCTCCATCTACGCTATTTCTTCTTCTTCTACTCTCTTCTTTCTTCTTTTGCTCGAGGACGAGCAAACCTTCTAAGTTTGGTGTGGTAAAAGCATTGCTTTTTGTTTTACCATAACCATTTATGGCACCTAAGGTCAGAGAAAACTCTAGAAAGAGGAAAGGAAAGGCAAAAGCTTCCACCTCCGAGTCATGGGAGATGGAGAGATTCATCTCAAGGGTGCATCAAGACCACTTCTATGAAGTTGTGGCCATGAAGAAAGTGATCCCCGAGGTCCCTTTCAAACTCAAAAAGAGTGAATATCCAGAGATTCGACATGAGATCCGAAGAAGATGTTGGGAAGTTCTTACCAACCCCATTCAACAAGTTGGAATCTTAATGGTTCAAGAGTTCTATACCAATGCATGGATCACCAAGAACCATGATCAAAGTGTGAACCCAGACCCAAAGAATTGGCTTACAATGGTTTGGGGGAAATGCTTGGATTTTAGTCCGGAAAATGTAAGGTTGGCATTCAACTTGCCCATGATGCAAGGAGATGAACACCTTTACACTAGAAGAGTCAACTTTGATCAAAGGTTGGACCAAGTCCTCATAGACATTTATGAAGAGGACGCTCAATGGAAGAGGGAAGCCGGTTCAACTGAGAAGGCATGACCTCAAGCCCGTGGCTAGAGGATGGTTGGAGTTTATCCAACGCTCAATCATTCCCACTAGCAACCGGTCTGAAATTACTATAGACCGGGCCATCGTGATTCATATCATCATGATAAGAGAAGAAGTAGAAGTTCATGAGGTTATATCCCAAGAACTTTATAAGGTGGCAGACAAGTCCTCCACCTTGGCAAGGTTAGCCTTCCCTCATCTCATTTGTCACCTCTGTTATTCAGTTGGGATTGACATAGAGGGAGACATCCTCATTGATGAAGACAAGCCCATCACTAAGAAGAGGATGGAGCAAACAAGAGATCCCACTCATCATGAAATCCCTGAGATGCCCCAAGGGATGCACTTTCCTCCACAAAACTACTGGGAGCAAATCAACATATCCCTAAGAAAATTGAGTTCCAACATGGGACAACTAAGGATGGAGCACTAAGAACATTCCATTCTCCTCCATGAAATTAGAGTAGATCAAAGAATCATGAGAGAGGAGCAACAAAGACAAGGAAGAGACATTGAGGAGTTCAAGCACTCCATAAGATCTTCAAGAAGAAGAACAAGCCGCCATCACTAAGGTGGACCCGTTCTTTAACTTCCTTGTTCTATATTTTCCTATTTTTCGAATTTTTATGCTTATGTTCATCATCTATGTTTGTGTCCTGTGATCATTAGTGTCTTAGTGTCTATGCCTTAATGTTATGAATGTCCTATGAATCCATCACCTTTCTTAAATGAAAAATGTTCTTAATTGAAAAAGAGAAGAATTGCATGAATTTTGAATTTTATAATAGATTAATTATTTTGATGTGGTGGCAATACTTTGGTTTCTAAATGTATGCTTGAACAGTGCATATGTCTTTTGAATTTGTTGTTCATGAATGTTGGCTCTTGAAAGAATGATGAAAAAGGAGACATATTACTGAGGATCTGAAAAATCATAAAAATGATTCTTGAAGCAAGAAAAAGCAGTGAATTCAAAAAAAAAAGAGATAGTACATGCGAAAAAAAAAGAAAAAAAAGAAAAAGAAATAATAAAGTTGTGATCCAAGGCAAAAAGAGTGTGCTTAAGAACCTTGGACACCTCTAATTGGGGACTCTAGCAAAGCTGAGTCACAATCTGAAAAGGTTCACCCAATTTTGTGTCTATGGCATGTATATATCCGGTGGTAATACTGGA
This sequence comes from Arachis duranensis, assembly GCF_000817695.3. NCBI lineage: Eukaryota > Viridiplantae > Streptophyta > Magnoliopsida > Fabales > Fabaceae > Arachis > Arachis duranensis. The sequence continues at coordinate 58,548,401 of NC_029781.3, forward strand.
AGACAGAGTGCTTTGGGCCACGGCCAAGACTCATAATGTAGCTATGTTCAAGAATCATCATACTTAACCAGGAGAATCAATAACACTATCTGGATTCTGAGTTCCTAGAGAAGTCAATCATTCTGAATTTCAAAGGATAAAGTGATATGCCAAAACTGTTTAGAGGCAAAAAGCTAAAGCCCCGCTCATCTAATTAATACTGATCTTCATAGATGTTTTTGGAATTCATTGCATATTCTCTTCTTTTTATCCTATTTGATTTTCAGTTGCTTGGGGACAAGCAACAATTTAAGTTTGGTGTTGTGATGAGCGGATAATTTATACGCTTTTTGGCATTATTTTTAGTATGTTTTTAGTATGTTTTAGTTAGTTTTTATTATATTTTTATTAGTTTTTAGTTAAAATTCACTTTTCTGGACTTTACTATGAGTTTGTGTGTTTTTCTGTGATTTCAGGTATTTTCTGGCTGAAATTGAGGGACCTGAGCAAAAATCTGATTCAGAGGCTGAAAAGGACTGCAGATGTTGTTGGATTCTGACCTCCCTGCACTCGAAGTGAATTTTCTGGAGCTACAGAAGCCCAATTGGTGCGCTCTCAACTGCGTTGGAAAGTAGACATCCTGGGATTTCTAGCAATGTATAATAGTCCATACTTTGCCTGAGATTTGATGGCCCAAACAGGCGTTCCAAGAAGGATCCTCCAAGAAGAATGGTGATGACTCCTCCCCTTCCAAGAAGAAAGACAAGGGAAAAGGGCCAATGAACTGAAGCTACTCAAAAAGTTATTAAGTCCCATGGTTGACATTCTTATAATTCTGCAACTTTGTTTAGTTTTCTTCAAGTTTTATTTCTATAATAACTTGAAATTTTAGGATAGTTTAATTTTAATGCTTAGTTTGCTTATGTCCTGAAGTTTTTTATGAGTCTTCTATGTTTTAAGAAAGAAAGTGAAATAATGTTTGAAGTCACTTAGTTATCAATAAAAGAATGTTTGTTTCCATAAGAATCTATTGTGAGCTATACAAAAACAAGAGTAAAAGACATTAAGACCAAGTAAGGGTGTTCAAAACTAAGAGATAAAGGAACTAAGTACAGGACCAGGTATGAATCAAAAAGGAAGTGAGTCATGATGAGTAATTAGACTTAGAGGAAGTGACAAGTGAAAGTTAAAGATGTCCCTTGAATATCTATAGAACTAAGAAGTAGTAAGCAATAGAAAGACTCAATGCTCTGAGCATCAACTACTAGGATGAAAAGAAACATAAATAGCTAAAAAAAAAGAGTTAGATAACCCTAGTAGATGCTTGTGGTGAAGATGTGTCAAGAAGAGAGACCAGAGCAAGTAAATTCTTAGGGGTGTTTCAACACCTAGCACCCTAAAACCAACTGGTTTGGGAGTGCTAATTGAAAGCCTAAGCTAAAAGGTCATCTTAAGACAAAACACTTAGAGTCGTAGTCAATTGAAAGGAAAAGAAAAAGAATAAAATCTTGCTACTTCAAGGTGACAATCAATAAAAAGGGCACCTAAGACAAGCACTTGAAAAATCCTCAAGAGTCTAGGAGTTCATTGTGGCATTGAAACAACAATACTCATGCATGTATTAATACTTAACCTTATTCTTGGCAATGAATGCACTTATTCATGGTTGAAGTCTCAATTCAATTAAGAATAACTCACATTGATTTGCTTGGGACAAGCAAAGCTTAAGTTTGGTGTTGTGATGAGTTGCATCATTTACCCTTTTTACCTATGCAAAAGGACAATAAAAAGAGCACATACTCATTGTTTCAATGCAATTTCATGAGCAAAATGGTAAGTATTATGGTACATTGCTTTGAAATGGGTTTGTGTTGAATTTCAGGTGAAAAGTCCAATAAAAGGGGAAGAAAACAACAAAACAGAGCTGAGCGTGTGAAACTGGCGTGCCACTTAGAGCAAAGGCCATGAAAGTATATGGGCGTGGCACGCCAGGAGCTGGGCGTGGCACACTGGTACAATTTTCCAGAGAGCATTGATGAAGGCCACAAGAGGGGCATGGCACGCCAAGCTGGGCATGGCACGCTAGGACCATCAAGCACTATGGGCGTGCCACTTGAAACATGGGGCGTGGCACACCAGTTCATTAATCCTAAGGTCCAAGCACCTGGATGTGCCACTTGATATCGAAGGCGTAGCACGCCAAGCTCTCATCATCACTTGGGCGTGCCACTTGAGGAGCCAGGCGTGGCATGCCATGCTTGAAGAAGGCCATCATCACTTGGGCATGCCACTTGAACATCACGACGTGGCACGCTAGTATTGATGCCAGGGCATCTAGGCCAGTTTCACTGACCTTTTCTTTACTGTTTTAGGGTAGTTTCATGCATTTTCTTAGGAAATAAGTAAGTTTTGGGTAAAAGAACACTTATATCTTGATTCAGACAAATATTGTGAATTTTAAATTATTTCATGAGAATTATGCAAGGAATGAATGTTAAATTGGATAATGCATGATTTCATGACTTGGATTAGAGCTTTGATGCACTTTATTTGTGTAATTTCAGGACAAAGGAAGCAAGGAAGAGCCACGTTAGCATCCACGTTAACCTAGTTAATGTAGGGACTAACGTGGAATAGGGATAAGCTTACAGCGTTAATGAGAAAAGTGAACACCAGTAACCCCCTCAAAGCCATCATGAGCCACATTAATTGCCACGTTAACTACATTAACAAGGTAGTTAACGTGGAGACAAAAAAGGACTCCAACATTAGTGGTAATTGTGATCACCACTAACGCTCCAAGATATGGCAATGAACCACGTTAAGAGCCACGTTAACTAAGTTAATGTGGACTCTAACGTGGAAGAGAGGAACAATGCCAACGTTAGTGACACTCACCTTTGTCACTAACGTTGGATCAAGCTTACATTGCCCACGTTAGTGGTCACGTTAAGACCACTAACGTGAAAGTTAACGTGGAGTTGAAATTGATGAGCCAACGTTAGTGACACTCACCTTTGTCACTAACGTTGGGATGGCATTCATAACCACGTTAAGAGCCACGTTAACATAGTTAACGTGAGCTCTAACGTGAGGACTAGGAGCACAAGGCAACGTTATTGGGAAAGGTGAGTCCCAATAACGCTTGCGAATATGAGACATAACTATGTTAAGAGCCACCTTAACTTAGTTAACGTGAGATCTAACGTGGGGCTAGGGGCACAAGGCAACACTATTGGGAAAGGTGAGTCCCAATAATGCTTGCGAAGGTTTGTAAGGCAACGTTAGTGGTCATGTTAGTACCACTAACGTTGGAGTTAACGTGGGCCATGTGGTGGGAACGTTAGTGAGAAAAGTGATTGCCACTAACGTTCTCGAACCCACAATGTCACTCAGCATTAACGCCACTAACGCCCCAAGCCAAAGTCCATGCTTACATCACTTTCTCTCTGCAAATAAAGCTGAGCCCACTGAAGATTCCCAATTACTTCAACTTAAGATCAAAGGCCCATATCCAAGACTTGCAGAATTAACTAGAAGACCAAGAAGAGTAGTATATATAGGAGTAGTTTTGAACTAGAAGAGAGGTTGGCATATTGGAGAAAACTATACTCTGTATATTTTACTTTTCTATAACTTCTAGAGTTAGAATGTATCTTTCTTCTTCTTTATTTCCATTTTCCAGAGCTATGAACAATTAAACCCCTTTCATTGGGTTAGGGAGCTCTGTTGTAATTTGATGGATCAATCATAGTTTTCATTATTCTTCTTCTTTCTTTTCTCTTGATCTTACTAGAAAGCTTTCGATCTTCATCTAATTGGATTGTTATCTTGGGAAAGAAACTCTCCATAATTGGATCTCCTCTAATCCTTGGAAAAAGGATGAGGAGATCATGCTAGAAATGCTTTCTCTTGTTGGACCAAATTGGGGTTTGGATGGGTATAGTGACATATAACCCTAGCAACACTTTGATTTAGAAATACATGTGGTATAATCAGTGACCATACCTCATCTCCTCTCATGAGAAATTAAATCAAGGAATTGGGCAATTGTTCAAGTTTAGAGAGATTGGATTGCCAAGGAATTGGGATTCAATCACTGAAGATTGCCAAGGAGATCAATGAATGCATTGATTGAGGAAGAGATGAGAATGAACTTGTTCTGGAGAATGCAATACCTCCTAAACCCAATGATTTTCCCTTTTCTGATCTTACCCATTCTCTTTACTTTCTGTCATTTACCTTCATGCTAATCACCCTAATTCCCCATTTAAGATTCTGCACTTTATTTTCTGTCATTTACTTTCCCGCCATTTAATTTTCTGCAATTCTATATCCACTTTCTGCTTAGCTCAATTAGAGCATTCTTCCAATTAAAATTGCTTGACCAATCAATCCCTGTGGGATTCGACCTCACTCTATTGTGAGTTTTTACTTGACGACAATTCGGTATACTTGCCGATGGAAATTTGTTGAGAGACAAATTCTCATGCATCAAGTTTATGGCGCCGTAGCCGGGTATTGATTTTGAATCAATAATGATTAAGTTGGAAGATCACTAGATAGAGCATTTTTTTCTTTTGTTCATTTGTTTAGCTGTTTACTTTCAGTTACAGTTACTTCTTCCCTTTCATTATCTCCCCTTTTATTTTCCCGCATTATTTACAATTCTGTTCACTAACCCACTAACTGTTTGACAATTTGCACCACTCACACTAACAACCACTTTAACCATTATAATTTCTGCAATTTCTTTCTTGCTGTGAGCTGTGCTGGTTGTGTGATAGTTAGAAGATGCGGAGCTTTAACATCCTTTGATTCTGAACCTGAGAGGACCCTCCTTAGAAAAAGGAGGGAAGAAAGAGGCAAAAAAGTTGTTAGAGCAGAGGAAGAGGAGGAATTCTTTGAAATAATCATGGAGGATAACCATGAAGGAGCAACTCATAATCATGCCAGAGATGGCCATGTGAATCATGCTGAGCCAGGAAGAAGGGTTATAGGATCTTACATCAACCCAGACCCAGGCAACTATGGAAGTAGCATCCAAAAGCCAATCATACATGCTAACAACTTTGAGCTAAAACCCCAGCTCATCACCCTTGTTCAGAACAATTGTTCATTCGGAGGAAGTGCCCAAGAAGACCCAAATCAACATTTAACCACCTTCCTAAGAATATGTGACACTGTGAAGTCTAATGGCGTCTACCCAGATGTTTACAGATTGCTCTTGTTCCCCTTTTCACTCAAGGACAAGGCATCTAAATGGTTGGAGTCTTTCCCAAAGGAGAGTTTAACAGCATAGGAAGATGTAGTGAAGAAATTCTTGGCAAGGTTCTATCCTCCTCAAAGGATCAACAGGCTGAGAGTTGAGGTACAAACTTTTAGGCAACAAGATGATGAGACTCTCTACGAAGCGTGGGAGAGGTTTAAGGATTTGACAAGAAGGTGCCCACCGGACATGTTCAATGAATGGGTACACCTGCATTTTTTCTATGATGGACTCTCGTATGAATCAAAGAAGGCAGTGGACCACTCATCCGGAGGATCTTTGAACAAGAAGAAGAACATTGAAGAAGCCATAGATGTCATTGAGACTGTAGCTGAGAATGACTACTTCTATGCTTCTGAGAGGAGCAACACTCGAGCTGTAATAGAACTGAACCATGTTGATGCACTACTAGCTCAGAACAAGATGATTCCCAATCAACTAGCTGACCTTACAAAGCAAATGGAGAAGAACCAAGTTGCAGCAGTCACCACACAATCATCAACCCAAGATGGAGTAAACACAAAGGAATGATGTAAATGGGAGCAAGCCAACTATGTTGGTAATTCACCAAGGCAAAATCATGATCTATACTCCAAAACTTGCAATCCAGGATGGAAGAGCCACCCCAACTTTGGGTGGAGAAACCAACAAGACCAAGGCCAAGATCAGGGACGTCAAAATCACAATCATAACAACCATGTTGGCCACCAACACTCATCACAAAGATCATATCAACAACCACCTAACCACACTCCTCAACACCCATACCAAAACCAGCATGATCACCCTCACCTTTATAACCCAAACCCACCATCATACCCTGAGGATACACTCTCTAGGATTGAAACCTTACTTGAAGGTTTATGCAAGGAAGTCCAGGCAATAGAGCATTCAAGGATGAGGTGCGAACCAACATCAAGAACCAAGGAGACACCGTCAAGAGGTTGGAATCCCAAGTAGGGTATCTATCCCAGCAAATTCCTAGGTCCACTGATAGCTTCCCAAGTGACACAGAGAAGAACCCCAGAGGAGAAGCTAAGAAAGTAAGATGGGAAGAGTGCAAGGTGATCACCACTAGTGATAAAGTGAGTGTGGGGGAAGCATTCACACAAGCAAAACATCTTCAAGACAGTCCATAAGATAAGCATGAGGAGAGAAATCAGGAACCCAACCCTCCACAGAAGGAGAAGCTAAAAGAAGAGGGTCTGAACCCATATGCACCCTTTCCCCAAAGACTCAAAGGTGGTGAAGCAAGAAGAATATACTCAAGGTTCCTTGATATGTTTGCATCTCTTCATGTAAACATACCATTCATTAAAGCTATCCAACAGATGCCCTCATACATTAAGTACATAAAAGAGCTGCTGACTAGGAAGAGTTCATTGAAAGGTGGGCAAACAATACTGATGAACAAGGAGTGCAGTGCTCTCATTCAACCACAGCTACCTATAAAAAGAAAAGACCCAGGGAGCTTCCACATCCCTTGTGATATAGGCGAAACAAAGATTGACAAAGGGCTTTGTGACTTAGCAGCAAGCATCAACTTAATGCCCCTCTCCCTTATGAAGAACCTCCAAATCAATGAACTAACTCCTACTGATGTAATTATCAGATTGGCTGACAAAACTCAAAAACAGGCAATAGGAGTAGTTGAAAATATGCTGGTGAAGGTTGGAAGCTACTATCTTCCCACAGACTTTGTTATCCTAGAGATGGAAGAAAGTCATCTCCATCCAATCATCTTAGGGAGGCCATTCTTAGCCACTGCTAGGGCACTTAGAGATGTGGAACAGGGAGAGCTAATCTCAAGGATACATGATGAATAAATCACCTTCAATGTCTTCAAATCATGGCAAGAAGCAAGTCAAGAAAACAAAGAATCAAGAGAAGAGCATAATGAAGCACTGATGCAGGAAACAAGCAGTGAAACATAAACAACACAATTGGAAACCCCATTGGTTGGAAAGCCATATATTCAGGAAGAACCACATTCAAAGGTAACTCAAAGGGAGCTGAGCCCACCAGAGTGATGCAAAGCTAGCAACAAGGATCCCTTAGAGAAAGAATCTATAGAAAGCAAGACAGCATCAAGAGAAACAAGGAGGAAAGTACCCAGAAGATGGAGAAACAAGAAGATCCCTACAGAGGATTTCTCCCCAGGAGATGAATTGATCTTTGGTCACTATCCAACCATCCCACCTCATCTTCCTACCATCCCATCTCAGCTACCTCAAGTATACATCATCAACAAAGTCTTATCCTTGGAACATGTGGAGCTTCTCAACAAAGCCACTGGAGACAAACACACTGCAAGAGGGGAGGATTTGAAGCACCACCAACCACCCTGACAAGGGTCAACCGTCAAGCTAATGACGTTAAAGAAGCGCTTCATGGGAGGCAACACATGATTCTTATCCCTTCTTTTAAATTTTTTACTGTTAGTTAATAAAGTAAGATCATGAATTTCAAAACAACTTTGACAAACATTTAACAGAACCATTATATGCAACATATAGTAAACAACAAGTTTGGTGCTCAAGGCACATTAAGATGGCATGAACACAACTTATGTCATTTTGGGCTAAGAGTCTTGATTAAACCCTTAAACACCACATGATCACAAACTAAGTTTGGTGTCACCAATGTGCATATATGAGCATTAAGGGAGTCAGTTGTCTTGTCTTCATGAAGATCATATAAAAAAATATATATTGAAGGTTGTGGTAGGCTTAGAGAAGGGGGGTTGAATCTATGCTTTCCTTTTAAGTTGCTGTTATGACCATTTTTAAACAAAATTACAATCATGCAAGGATGAGAAAGGGTCATCTTGGAAACCGATGCAATCAGTTCATAAATATGATGATCCTTGTGCTCACCTTGTGCCAAACTCCAACCGTCTATTATCAAAACCGTACCATTGATCTACACCCTTCAAGCACTCACTACTCTTCTATATAACCCTTTTCACCCAATAACTTTCCATTCCAATTTATCACCTTCAAAATATACACTATACACTCCCTCTTCCACTAAAGAGTCATACACACTCTCATAAGCCTCATCTTGTAAACCGCAACCATCAACCATGGAATCATCGAGTTCAAAAAGGAGAAAAGGGAAGGAACCTATGGAACAACGTCCCTTTGACAAGAAGAAATTCAGAAGCTTCTACCATGCATTGCAATATGGGTGGATGGCTGACAAAGAAGTTATATATGAACTAGGCTTCCAAGTGAGGAAGACTAAGTGTCCCAAAATCATGGAGAAGGTGGAGAAGAGAAGATGGGAGCTCCTCACTGACCCAGTCACGAAAGTAAGCGCAACCATGGTAAGGGAGTTTTATGCTAATGCAGTCAGGTGTGATAAGCAGGATGACTCCTATACGAGTTTCGTGAGAGGAGTGACGATAGATTTTAGTCCCATGAGCATTATGAGGATATTAAAGTTGCAAACCATAACCTTTGAAGAAGAGAGCTACCAATCGAGAATGAACAATAGTCCTAATCATGACCAGATTGTGAAGGACATTTGTGTGCCAGGGGCAGATTAGGACAGAGATCCCAATGGAAAACCCAAATTCATAAAGAGAGGAGATCTTCTTCCGGAGGCCAAGTGCTGGTTCAAAATTGTAAGGAAAAGCATTCTCCCTGCTGGAAACAACTCAGAAGTGAACCTTAAGAGAGCAACAATGGTGAAATGTATAATGAAAGGTGGGGAAATTAAGGTTCATGAACTCATATCTCAAGGGATTCGAAAAGCTGCTGAGAAGAGTGATTCTGGAGGAAGGTTAGGCTATCCAAGCACCATATTCCGTTTGTGTGAAAAGGCTGTGGTAGTGTTTGAAGAGGCAGATCCTGAATGGATAAAGGTGGGCATTCCAATTACAGTTCGACGGATACATGCTGTTGCAACTCCTCTACCTCAACGAAGGCAAAGAAAAAGAGCGGCACATCAAGTTACAGAAGGACAAAACCAGGAGGAACAAGACCCAACCACTTTGAACATGCATCAACTACAAGAAGCCATAGATAACCTATCCTGGAAATACTTGGAAAACAAAGGGGCACAGAAAGAGCTTTAATTACAGATGATGAGTCACCAAGAGGAATCATTTTCCAATCGGAGAAGTCAGCAGAATGAGTGGTAGAAACAATTGATGGAGCAACAACTAGAACAAGGGAGGCAGTGGGGAGAAGCTTTCAATTCAATAAGCCAAAAACAAGATCAACAGCAAGAAGCCATCCAAAGGCTAATCCACATCTAAGCACACCAAGGTGCACACATTCATGATATGCATCGAAGACAAAAAGAGCAAGCAGATATATTCGATGAGTACAGAGCTTTTTCGGAAGGAGTGTATATGAGCGAAACAGGATATCACATAAACACTCAAGCTAGGCTCGGATACTTAGTCGGACAACTGCCCGTGCTACATCAAGGAATCACAAAGTATGAGGATGTAAAAGATGAGCTAGCACGAGAGGAAAGAGAAAGGGCTGAAAAGAGCCATGAATCAGTAAAGAAGGCACTAGAAGATTGGAAGAAAGCCAGAATGACAAGAATGCAGGGAAGCACAAGTGGACACAAAGAAGACAAGGAAGCAAAGGGACATGAACAACCTTATGATTAAAAGGTGGTAGAGTTCCTTCTTGTTCTCTACCTTTTCAAGCTTTAAATAAGGAAAATCATGTATGAAATAGAACATGCTTCCATAGTAGTTTAGGATTTTCAATTCTACATTTAAGTTTTATTGTTGTTAAAGTATATGATTACTAGTCTAGTGTCCCTGGTTTTCAACTTCATCTTGCTTACTTGTATGTGTGTCCCTCTGAGCCAAATGAAAATAAATGATATGAAAAACAAGAGTGGAGTTATTTTGTCAAGTGAATCCTATATGTTTGTGGTAGGAAGATTAGTTAGCTAAGTTCGTTCACCAACAAGGAAAGAAGGCAGCTATCTATCCTAAATCCTATGCTTGAAACACATCCTATGAGACTAACTAAATAATAATACCCCAATAAGAAAAGAAAAAGAGCAATAAAAGTGAGAAGGAAGGGAACACAATAAGAAATAATGCTAGGCACCAAGGGTTTTAAGATGGAGGCATGTGTCTGTGGTGCTCATGTATAGGGGATATACTTGGATGAATAAGCTCTCAAGAGTGCCTTATCACTTGGTAACTTGGGTTAACTAACTCGGGATTATCAGCTGAAAGTCCACTATCAAGAGTAACCCTTGCTACAGAACACTTAGTAACCCAAAGAGGTGCTGGACACCAAGGTCTCAAGAAAGAAAAATAAGAAACCATGTGCCTGTGGTGTGTCTCCTTACAGAGCACTTAGCCAAAGGAAGAATGCAATAAATCTTGAAGAAAACAAAAGAAGGAAGGGTCAATAACTAGGAAGTCTTAGGGGATGTAAGTAAGCAAGTATTCAAGGGTATGATAAAAGTCTGAAACCTGGTAAAGGAACGAACCTAAGTTGCTATGCATGAAACTCCATAAAACTAAGGATTTGACTTCCACAATAATGATTCATTCCTCTTGCCTTTTCATTCATCATTCATGTTTCAGTACTTGCTTAGGGACAAGCAAGCTTTAAGTTTGGTGTTGTGATGCCAGGGCATCTAGGCCGGTTTCACTGACCTTTTCTTTACTGTTTTAGGGTAGTTTCATGCATTTTCTTAGAAAATAAGTAAGTTTTGGGTAAAAGAACACTTACATCTTGATTTAGACAAATATTGTGAATTTTACATTATTTCATGAGAATTATGCAAGGAATGAATGTTAAATTGGATAATGCATGATTTCATGGCTTGGATTAGAGCTTTGATGCACTTTATTTGTGTAATTTCAGGACAAAGGAAGCAAGGAAGAGCCACGTTAGCATCCATGTTAACCTAGTTAACGTAGGTACTAACGTGGAATAGGGATAAGCTTGCAAGAAAAGTGAACACCAGTAACGCCCTCAATGCCATCATGAGCCATGTTAATTGCCACGTTAACTACATTAACGTGGTAGTTAACATGGAGACAAAAAAGGACTCCAACGTTAGTGGAAATTGTGATCTGATCACCAGTAACGCTCCAAGATGTGGCAATGAACCATGTTAAGAGCCACGTTAACTAAGTTAATGTGGACTCTAATGTGGAAGAGAGGAACAATGCCAATGTTAGTGACACTCACCTTTGCCACTAACGTTGGATCAAGCTTACATTGCCCGCGTTAGTGGTCAAGTTAAGACCACTAACGTGAAAGTTAAGGTGGAGTTGAAATTGATGAGCCAACGTTAGTGACACTCACCTTTGTCACTAACGTTGGGATGTCATTCATAACCACGTTAAGAGCCACATTAACTTAGTTAACGTGAGCTCTAAAGTGAGGACTAGGGGCACAAGGCAACGTTATTGGGAAAGGTGAGTCCCAATAACGCTTGCGAAGATGAGACATAACTACGTTAATAGCCACGTTAACTTAGTTAACGTCAGCTCTAACGTAGGGGCTAGGGGCACAAGGCAACGTTATTGGGAAAGGTAAGTCCCAATAACGCTTGCGAAGGTTTGTAAGGCAACATTAGTGGTCACGTTAGTACCACTAACGTTGGAGTTAACGTGGGCCATGTGGTGGGAACGTTAGTGAGAAAAGTAATTGCCACTAACGTTCTCGAACCCACAATATCACCCAGCGTTAACGCCACTAACGCCCCAAGCCAAAGTCCATGCTTACATCACTTTCTCTCTGCAAATAAAGTTGAGCCCACTGATGATTCCCAACTGCTTCAACTTAAGATCAAAGGCCCATATCCAAGACTTGCAGAATTAACTAGAAGACCAAGAAGAGTAGTATATATTGGAGTAGTTTTGAACTAGAAGAGAGGTTGACATATTGGAGAAAACTACACTATGTATATTTTACTTTTCTGCAACATCTAGAGTTAGAATGTATCTTTCTTCTTCTTCATTTCCATTTTCCAGAGCTATGAACAACTAAACCCCTTTCATTGGGTTAGGGAGCTCTATTGTAATTTGATGGATCAATCATAGTTTTTATTATTCTTCTTCTATCTTTTCTCTTGATCTTACTAGAAAGCTTTCGATCTTCATCTAATTGGATTGTTATCTTGGGAAAGAAACTCTCCATAATTGGATCTCCTCTGAGCCTTGGAAAAGGGATGAGGAGATCATGCTAGAAATTCTTTCTCATGTTAGACCAAATTGGGGTTTGGATGGGTATAGTGACATATAACCCTACCAACACTTTGATTTAGAAATACATGTGGTATAATCAGTGACCATACCTCATCTTTTCTCATGAGCAATTAAATCAAGGAATTGGGCAATTGTTCAAGTTTAGAGAGATTGGATTGCCAAGGAATTGGGATTCAATCACTTAAGATTGCCAAGGGGATCAATGAATTCATTGATTGAGGAAGAGATGAGAATGAACTTGATCCGGAGAATGCAATACCCCCTGAACCCAATGATTTCCCCATTTCAGATCTTACCCATTCTCTTTACTTTCTGTCATTTACTTTCATGCTAATCACCCTAATTCCCCATTTAAGATTCTGCACTTTATTTTCTGTCATTTACTTTCCCGCCATTTAATTTTCTGCAATTCTATATGCACTTTCTGCTTAGCTCAACTAGAGCTTTCTTCCAATTAAAATTGCTTGACCAATCAATCCCTGTGGGATTCGACCTCACTCTATTGTGAGTTTTTACTTGACGAAAATTCGGTATACTTGCCGAGGAAAATTTGTTGAGAGACAAATTCCCAAGCATAAGTATAAACTTCCAAAGGTGATATTGAAGGTCCAAACACATGGGCGTGCCACTTGAGATCAAAGGCGTGGCACGCCAAGCTCTTATCCTCACTTGGGCATGCCACTTGAAGACCCAGGCGTGGCACGCCAAGCTGCAAAGAAGGCCAAGTAAAGCTGGGCGTACCACTTGATATCGAAGGCGTGGCACGCCAAGCCCTCATCCTCACTTAGGCGTGCCACTTGACGGCCAAGGCATGGCATGTCACCCCTCATTAACCTTCTGGGCGTGCCACTTGGATGTTGGACGTGGCATGCCAACTCTTAGAACGAAGAAGAACTATAGGCGTGGCACGCTAAACTATAGGCGTGGCACGCTAGTACAACATTCCAGAGAAGAAAGAAGGAGGCCAAACAAGTGGACGTGCCACTTTGTATCAAAGGCATGGCACGCCAACTATCAATTATCACTTGGGTGTGCCACTTGAGTCTCAGGCATGGTACGCCAGCATCACCCATCAACAAGAGGAAGACAAGTGCGTGCCACTTGAGTTCTGGGCGTGGCACGCCAATGCAGAAACCAACACATACAAGGGGCGTGGCATGCCAGACCCTGGGCATGCTATGCTAGTACAACTTTCCAGAATGGAGAAGATGAAGACAAAGGCTTGGGTGTGTCACTTGGTCTCGAAGGCGTGGCACGCCAGGCTAACCAAGGCTCAAAAAGACCCTGGGTGTGCCACTTAGCCTCAAAGGCATGGCATGCCAGGCTAGCCAAGGCTCAAGAAGACCCTGGGTGTGATACTTGGGATCAAAGGCGTGGCACGCCAAGGACATCAACACAAAGGGGCATGCCACTTGACTGCTGGGCGTGGCGCACCAAGCCTGAATTGAAGCTGGGCGTGGCACGCCACTGAAGCGCTGGTCACACGCCAGCCACTGGAGGTCACGTTTATTGAATTTTCTTTTTCCCTCCGTTTGTAATTTTCTTTTCTTTTTGTATTTCTTACTTCTAGTAATAGGAGTAGTATAAATAACCCTTGGAAGTACTGAGAAGGGGGTGGTGAGAGTTATTATTGGGGTAGCTTTTGTTGAAAGCATAGTTAGATCTACTTTTCATCTTCTTCCATCTCTTGTACTTTTCTTTAAGCTATGAGTAGCTAACCTCCCTCTCATTGAGAGAGGGAGCTCTATTGTACTTGATGGATTAATGATAGTGAATTTCTCCTTCTCTTCATCTTCTCTTTGATTTGCTAGAAGGAATTTCGTTTTAATGCTAATGTTCAATCATCTTGGGAAAGAGGTTGATTGCAAAATGGGTTTCATGGGAACCTTGGAAAAGGAAACATGAAACCATGCTTGAAATTCCTTCTCACACTTGAGTAGAATTTGGGTTTTGGTGATTGGATATGGTGACATATAATCCACCCTCTACCTGGACCTATGATGATGTGTGGTATAATTAGGGACCAAGCATATCTCTCTTCATGAGCAATTAGACTAAGGAATTAGCTGATTATCAAGATTTGAGAGATTGAGTCACCAAGGGATTGGGGCTCAATCAATCATGATTGCCAAGAGGTCAATGAGTTGCATGATTGAAGATGAGATAAGCTAGATTTAACCCAAAGAGAACAATATCTCCCAATCTCAATGAATCCCCCTATTTTTTATCTTCCACATTCTTTATAGCTTTGTTTACAATTCTGTTAATCCCCATTCCCAATTACAATTCAGTCATTTATGTTTTTACACTTTACATTCTTGCCATTTTCTTTTGTGCACTTTAATTCGTCTCTTTACCTTTGAGCCATTTACTTTCCTGCTCATTTACAATTCTGCAATCATACTCTATATTGCTTAGCTTGACTAATTCACCAATTGATTAACATTGCTCAATTCTACCAATCTCTGTGGATATGATCCCACTCCTCTGTGGGTTATTACTTGACGATAATTTTAGTGCGCTTGCCAAGAGAACGGATTCATAATAAGAAATTTTGTGGGGTGTGAATTCCGGTCATCAATACCAACAACTTAAGAACATTAAATATTATTTTCTCAAGTCTTCTCAAGATTTTGAAGTGACTTAGACTACCTCCTCATCAATTTAAGAATCTTAGATATTATTGCCTCAATCTTTCTTAGGCTAAGAAGTCACTCAGATTGGATATCTTATGAACCTAAGAAACTTAGATATTCTCTGACCTTTTTAAACAAGACTCTTATTAGACCATAGCTAAACTTAAGGACTTTAGATTTTCCTTTTCTTAAACCTTTTGAAGGCTAGAAATCACTAACAGATCAGGTTATCATGAAAAATTGTTGAGTTTAAGAACCACAGTGATAACTAAGATGATAAAAAATCCACGAACTTTACAACGTAGTTGCAAACCCTTTTCCTGTGATATAAGACTGTTCAAGAATGTTATAGATGAACACAAACTAGTTTAGATTTATGAGAATGCAATTTGATCTAAGATGTGAACATACAAATCGTCTAAATTACAATTTGAAAAAAAATTCTGCGTAAAAGAATGAAGAAGAAATACATTTAGTTTGTCAAAATGATGGTGAATGTCAAAATGCTTTTTGTATGTGTCGACCCCTTTTCCACTTATTGGTAGCTTGATAAACCCCAATTTTGTGGTTTATATTGTATTGAATTCAGGGGATTTTATCAACTTTTCTCACATTTATTCAATGAAATAGCATGGTTTTGTGAATTTCTCCTAATTTGTGCTTAAAACTAAAAACATGCTTTTTAGGCCTTTAATTCGCTAATTTTAATTCACTTTATTTCCATTCGATGCCTTGATATGTTTGTAAAGTGATTTCGGGATTAGAAGGCAAAAAGATTGGGTTGAAGAAATGAAGAAAAAGCATGCAAAAATGGAGAATTCATAAAGAAATGAGGATCTGCTGAAATCAAGGCCATGCACATGCATCACCCACGCGTACGCGTGAGAAGGAGATTCGCCAGCAACGCACACACGCCACCAGCGCGTACGCGTGAAGAGGAATTTGCAATGCGACGCATATACGTGACCCATGCGTCTGCGTGACAAGCGACATGTGACCTCATTAAAGGCAATACGTTGGGGGCAATTGCTGAGCTCAAGGAGGCCCAAATCCAATTCATTTTTGATGCTTTTGAGCCCAAGGACTGCAAGGGAATAGGGGGGACTAGTCATATAGTTTTTATCATGTTTTAAGTTAGGATTCTAGAAAGAAAAGCTATCTCTTCTCTCTAGAATTTATGGTAGTTTAGGTTAAATATATAGTTTGTAGACAAGAATGGTGATCTAAAGTTCCATGCCTTAGCCAAGAGTTGTTTTACTTTCGTTCATTAATTAATTGTCATTTACTTTCTTGCTTTTATATTTTCTTGCCAATTACAAACCAAACCCCCTTGTTCCTTCATAGCCAATAATTGATCACTTCATTGCAATTCCTTGTGAGACGACCCAAGGTTTAAATACTTCGGTTACTTTTTATTGGGGTTTGTAATTGTGACAACCAACTTTAAAACATTGATTGAGTGTTATTTCTTGGTTGGGAACTATACTAGCAACGAAATTATTTTGTGTGAAATTCCTAACCGATGAAAATACTCTATTTATTTTCCTTTTCTTTATTAGTTAATTGTCATTTACTTTTTTGTTATTTACTTTTCTTGTCAATTACCAATTCAAATCCCCCCTTGACCCTTCATAGCTAATAACTGATCACTTCATTGCAATTTCTTATGAGACGACCCGAGGTTTAAATACTTTGGTTACTTTTTATTGGGGTTTGTACTTGTGACAACCATATTAAAACTTTGATTGAGTGTTATTTGTTGGTTGGGAACTATACTATCAGCGGATTTATTTGTGTGAAATTTCTAACCGATGATAATACTCTTTCAAAGCTTCAGAGTATACTTTTTGCAAATGAGAGAGGAAGTTTCTCCAAACAGTTTGTTTTGTTGAGCACTCTGAAATTTAAGCGTTGGAACCAAAATATATAGTTTTATTAATGACTTTCTGGGGTAACTAGTGGCGCACCATCAAAAGTTTTGCAATTAGGAATGAGAAAATTGTATTTTTAAAGTGTGCTACAATGCGTTCGAGGTAGCATGACTACTTCTGAGGTAGTCTTGGTTACTCAATTTGGCTTCTGATATGTTCTTTGATATTTAGACTTCCTCAAATTTAGAAGACACCTAGATTACTTATATTACTTAAGGAAAATTTCTTTAGTACATTTGATACTTGAGCAAATGTTCGATAGCACTTTAATGGAATTATTATATTATATGTGGAGTTATTAATCATGAAACTACATTATGAGATATTGTGGAGGTAACACTCTCCCTTTTTTTGATGATGATAGAACACGTATAACTTTAAAAATTTCATTAATTCTCATATGTACTGTTCCGAGGGTTACCTGAAACGTGTAGCTCGGTCGTCTGGAGAGGCCCGAGGTGGGGGTTCAGGGACCCGAGCTTGATATGCAGAGTGGTTGGTGGTTGTACCTGCAATGACACTCCGATGCTTAAGTTAGCATGGGTCCAAGCAGATATGTGTAGAACGTGGAATGAATGTCATACCTGGGTGCTCCAGTGTATTTATAGTAGTTGGTCGTGATCTTCCCTGGATAAGATATTCTTATCTTATCTTATCTTTGGGAGTTTTATCTCTATCTTTGTGGAACCGCCTTTTCTAGGCCTTTTCGGCCTTTAGGTTTTGGGCTGCGTTCCCTTTGATGGGCCTTCCTTGCTTTATTGTCCGAGGTCCGACCTTTAGGCGTGAGCCTTAGGAAGAGGTCGGACCTCTTATGAATTTGCCAAGTTGGAGGAGCCCGGTCAGGGTATGAACAGTGCCCCTGCCCGAGTTCGTCCTTTTTGGGAGGTCGAGCTCGGGCATAGTAGTTTTTCAAAATTCAAAAAATGGCCGTTCCTGCATTTATTGCATTTTACCATTTTTCCTCGATTTCCGTTCGGGCTCTGTGAAGGTTTTATTTATTTGCCCCTTTTCCTCTTTTTCTGCGTTTTTGTTTTTCTTTATCCTTTTCGAGCACTGCTTCTTCTTTCTCTTTGCTCTGCTTCCCCGAATCTCTCCGTGTGTCTTTCTGGGGTTCCTTCTGCGCCGTACGTTTCGTTCTCCTTGCTTCGGAGCTTGTCGTCTTCGTTTCTTTCTTCCAGGTTTGTTCCCATTTTTGTGCACATATGCTTCTGTTCTTTGTGTGGCCCTTGTTTGTTTCTTTTTCTTTATGCCCGGGTTGCCCCGAAAAGAGGCGCCGCCATTGCTTTGTTTGTTTGTATATGGGGGGGGCTCTTTTTGTTCTCTGGTATTTTTTGTTCCGGGTTGCCGTATTTTCTTCGTGGGGTTTTTGTTTCTTGCTTGGCTAACTGGGTTTTCGCTGTCTTCTTTATGTGATTTTTGCTTGCTGTTGTATTCTTCTTTGTAGGTAAGAATTTTATGTCTCGAAAGGTTCTTCAGGCGATGTCGACCAAGATTCCAAGTGGTCTTGGTTGGGTAGATCCTGTTCCTCTAAGAGTCCCCTCTGTGGTAGATTCTGAGTATTTAGCTAGGTTTCGTAGGCAATGTAGCATATGTGAAGATAGAGAGTCTGAGAGGGATTATGAACTAGTAGCCCCGGATTCCGAGGAGAGAGTGTGCTTCCCGCCCTTAGATAGTTCCGAGAAGCTCTTCTTTTATGCTTATGATTG
>NC_029781.3:58568459-58570184 GCF_000817695.3 Arachis duranensis
TTTGATTTCGTTTTTTCGCTTGTACTTTTTAGTTGTATAGCAACTTTTTAGTAAGCGTTTTCGAAATCTTTGTTTTCGCCGTTTTAAGGCTTTTTTCTCGGATCCAGGCTTTTTCTCGGACCTCGGGTGGGGCGGTTGAGTACTTCCCTTTGTTGGGCCCGACCTTGTCGTTGGTCGGCCCTTTAAGTTATTTTTGTAATCTCTTTTTATTTGGCTTTTTGAGCCTTTTCAGAGTTGCTTTATAACTTCTCACATTAATTTGAACCTCGTCGCTTTATCCTTGCCGACCTTGTGTGGTCTCTTGGCAATGATTTTTTGCGTTTTGTCGAGCATAAATTAATGCGCCTTGGCGGGGTACTTTTCAGGATTTGTTTCAATAAATTAATGCGCCTTGGTGGGGTACTTTCCAGGATTTGTTTCATCATGTGGAAGAAAAGAGAAAAATTCTATTAGTATTAAAAAAGAAAGAATATTTACAGAATGTTTACCCTTGGCTAGGTCGGGTGCCTTTCTCGACCGGGTGTCTCATTAAAAAACCTTTGCAGGAAAAAGAGTACACCTCGGGTTATATTTTTCTAGCTGTAGTATCGTCTTAGATGACAGGCGTGCCAGGCCCTGGGCAGCTCATCGCCTTCTAGGTCGGATACTCTGTAATAGCCTGTTCCTAAGACTTCTGTTACTTTGTAGGGTCCTTTCCAATTTGCAGCTAGCTTTCCTTCTCCCGACTTTTGTGTTCCGATGTCATTTCGGATTAGAATTAGGTCGTGAATGGAGAAGCTTCGCTTTATTACTTTTTGATTGTATCTGAGGGCCGTTCGACGTTTTAAGGCTTCCTCTCGGATCCGGGCTCTTTCTCGGACCTCGGGGAGGAGGTCGAGTTCTTCCTTTTGTGCCTGCGGGTTACCTTCTTCGTTGTAGAAGATGACTCTGGGTGACCCTTCATCTATTTCAATAGGAATCATTGCCTCCATCCCGTAAGCTAGTCGGAACGGTGATTCTCCCGTTGTGGAGTGTGGGGTTGTCCGATATGCCCATAGTACCTGGGGGAGCTCCTCGGCCCATGCCCCTTTGGCCTCTTGGAGTCTTCGTTTTAACCCTGCCAATATGACTTTATTTGCAGCCTCTGCTTGTCCATTGGCTTGTGGGTGCTCGACTGATGTGAATTGCTGTTTGATTTTTAGTTCGGCCACCAAGTTCTGAAAACTTGTGTCCGTGAACTGTGTTCCATTGTCTGTTGTGATGGAGTAGGGGACTCCGAATCTTGTGACAATGTTTCTGTATAGGAATTTGTGGCTTTTCTGAGCCGTGATGGTGGCTAAGGGTTCAGCTTCGATCCACTTTGTGAAGTAGTCGACCCCTACTATGAGGTATTTGACTTGCCCCGGTCCTTGGGGGAACGGGCCGAGTAGGTCAAGTCCCCATTTTGCGAAGGGCCATGGTGCGGTGATGCTGATAAGGTCTTCTGGTGGTGCTTTGTGGAAATTGGCGTGTTTTTGGCAGGGGGCATATTTTCACAAACTCCGCTGCGTCTCTTTGCAAGGTCGGCCAGTAGAACCCGGCCCGGACTACTTTCTTGGATAATGCCCGAGCTCCGAGATGGTTCCCACACATGCCTCCATGGACTTCTTCGAGGACGTTCTTTGTTTCTGAGGTCGGGACGCACCGAAGGAGGGGATTTGTGAATCCTCTTCTGTATAATACGTCGTGAATTAGTGTATAATTCTG
>NC_029781.3:58572258-58573921 GCF_000817695.3 Arachis duranensis
TGTAGTCCGATGTGCTCTGAGAACACTTTGTTCATTAGTCTCTGGTAGGTTGCCCCTGCGTTCTTCAGCCCGAAGGGCATTACTACGTAGCAGTAGTTTGCCCTTGGGGTTATGAACGAGGTCTTTTCTTGGTCGGGTCCGTACATCGGGATTTGATTGTACCCCGAGTATGCGTCCATGAAGGAGAGATATCTATAGCCTGAGGCTGCGTCTACTAGGGTGTCGATGTTTGGTAGTGGATATGGGTCTTTGGGGCAGGCTTTGTTGAGATCCGTGTAATCGACGCACATCCTCCATTTTCCATTGGGCTTTTTCACCAGGACCACGTTTGCGAGCCATAGGGGGTATTTTACTTCCCTAATGAACCCTGCATCTAGCAGTGCTTGTACTTGTTCTTCTATTGCTTGCATGCGCTCGGGTCCGAGCTTTCGGTGTCTTTGTTGGACAGGTCGGGATCCCGGGTAAACTGATAGCTCATGGCACATCAGGTCGGGGTTTATGCCTGGCATGTCGGAGGCTTTCCAGGCGAAGAGGTCGGAATTCTCTTTTAAGAGGGTTATGAGTTTCTCTTTTAGGCCTGCTTCGAGGTTTGCTCCTATGTTTGTTATTTTTTCAGGTGTGTTCCCAATCTGGACTCTTTCGGTTTCTCCCTCTGGTTGTGGCCGAAGATCTTCTCGGGATTGAACTCGTCCGAGTTCTATTGTGTTGACCTCCTTCCCTTTTAGGCTCGAGTTCTATTGTGTCGACCTCTTTCCTTTTTAGGCTCAGGCTTTCGTTGTAACATCGCCACGCTAGTTTTTGGTCGCCTTTTAGGGTAGCGATTCCTTTTGCGGTAGGGAACTTCATACAGAGGTGTGGGGTCGAGACTATAGCTGCCAGTCTGTTTAGGGTTGGTCGCTCAATGAGGGCGTTGTATGCTGAAGTGACGTCGACTATAATGTAGTCGATGCTTAATGTTTTAGATTGCTCACCTCTTCCAAAGGTAGTGTGTAGCGAGATGTATCCTAAGGGATGGATCGGGGTATCCCCTAGCCCAAATAGGTCGGTGGGATAGGCCTTTAGTTCTTTTTCTTCAAGTCCGAGCTTGTCGAAGGCCGTTTTGAACAGGATATCTGCTGAGCTTCCCTGGTCAATCAGGGTTCGATGTAAGTTGGCGTTTGCTAGGATAATGGTGATTACCATTGGATCGTCGTGCCCGGGTATTATCCCTTGAGCATCTTCTCGGGAGCCTGGGTATTATCCCTTGAGCATCTTCTCGGGTAAATGAGATGGTAGGTAATTCGGGTAGGGGACTGTCTTCTCGGACGTGATAGACTTCTTTGAGGTGTCTTTTTCGCGAGGATCTGGATGTTCCTCCGCCTGCAAAACCTCCATTTATCATGTGAACGTGTCTTTCAGGGGTTCGTGGGGTTTGTTCGGCCCGATCTTCTTTATCTCCCCGCCTTCTCTTCCTGGTCTCTTCTCCTTTCTCTGCTATGTATCTGTCGAGTTTTCCTTCTCTGGCTAGCTTTTCTATAACATTTTTTAGGTCGTAGCAGTCGTTAGTAGAATGACCGTAGAGCTTGTGATATTCACAGTATTTGGACCGATCTCTCCCCGCCCTCTTGTGTTTTAGCGGTCGGGGCGGTGGGATCTTTTCGGTATGGCATACTTCTCTGTAGAT
>NC_029781.3:58574321-58592786 GCF_000817695.3 Arachis duranensis
TATCTTTGTGGAACCGCCTTTTCTAGGCCTTTTCGGCCTTTAGGTTTTGGGCTGCGTTCCTTTTGATGGGCCTTCCTTGCTTTATTGTCCGAGGTCCGACCTTTAGGCGTGAGCCTTAGGACGAGGTCGGACCTCTTATGAATTTGCCGAGTTGGAGGAGCCCGGTCAGGGTATGAACATAAACTAACAACTATAAAAGGCTCTTGGCAAGGTATGAAAATTAGAAGTTCTATCCTAGTTATCCTTCTCAATTGTGATGAGAATTGTTCATTGCTACCACTTAGTTAACCTCTAACCATGGAGGAAAGTCAAGTGGATGAATCAATTTGATTCCTCAAGTCCTAATCAACTCCTAAAGGAAAGATTAGCTTTAGAGGTATTCAAATCAATTAGCAACTTCTAATTATCAATCAACAAAAGGATTAGATAACTCAAGAGTCACTAATTACTCAACCAAAGCCAAGAGGAACAAAAGCTACACTAAAACCCAACCAAGCATTTCATCAAACACTTGGAAGGCATAAAAGAAAAGTGTTCCGAGGGTTACCTGAAACGTGTAGCTCGGTCGTCTGGAGAGGCCCGAGGTGGGGGTTCAGGGACCCGAGCTTGATATGCAGAGTGGTTGGTGGTTGTACCTGCAATGACACTCCGATGCTTAAGTTAGCATGGGTCCAAGCAGATATGTGTAGAACGTGGAATGAATGTCATACCTGGGTGCTCCAGTGTATTTATAGTAGTTGGTCGTGATCTTCCCTGGATAAGATATTCTTATCTTATCTTATCTTTGGGAGTTTTATCTCTATCTTTGTGGAACCGCCTTTTCTAGGCCTTTTCGGCCTTTAGGTTTTGGGCTGCGTTCCCTTTGATGGGCCTTCCATGCTTTATTGTCCGAGGTCCGACCTTTAGGCGTGAGCCTTAGGAAGAGGTCGGACCTCTTATGAATTTGCCGAGTTGGAGGAGCCCGGTCAGGGTATGAACATGTACCTATGGCAAAAAACTACAACAAGAACAACCATACAACTCATATCTCATATATCAGATCATAAGATATACATGATAAACCATGATATGCAAGTAGAGCAATTCAAGACAAAGACATGGTCAAATTTTTTTCTATTCACATGTCTTCCCCTGATTTCTAAAACCCATCTGAGGTGGACTTGTTAGACTTGGAGTTCATGGTGTTTGAGAGGATGAAGGTTTTTATTTGATCTTTCCATGGCCCATCTCCCAATTCTCTAGACTTTTGCTTTACTGCCTGATGAATGGATTTTTGACAGTTTAGAATTTCACAAATAAGCTCTCGTTGAAAGTATAGTTTCTAAACCAACAATAATCCTTTCATACAAAAATTTGGTTGTCACAAGTAACAAACCCCTTAAAAATAAACCGAAGTATTCAAACCTTGGGTCGTCTCTCAAGGAATTACAGGGAAGTGTACTTATAATAATTGGTTATGAGATTGTATATTTTTGTGGTTTTTGAGATAAGAAACAAGTGATGTAAATTGTAAGAATTAAACTAATAGCTAATAAACCTCTTGGAAAGGTATGAGAACTAGAAGTCCTATCCTCATTATCCTCATCAATTGTGATGACAAATGTCCATTGCTCCCACTTAGTCAACCTCTAACTATGGAGGAAAGTCAAGTGGATAAATCCATTTGATTCCTCAAGTCCTAGTCAACTCCTAAGAAAAGACTAGCTTTAGTGGAATTCAAATCAACTAGCAACTTCTAATTATCAATCAACAAAAGCATTAGATAACTCAAGAGTCACTAATTACTCAACCTAAGCTAAGAGGAGAAAAATCTACTCTAACATGCTTCCAAGCTTTTTATCAAACACTTGGATGGCGTAAAATAAAAGCATAGAAAAGTAATAAGATTGTATTAAATCTAAACAACCAATTGCAAATATAAATGAGGACAAATGAAGGAAGAAGCAATAAATATAAAATACCTCAAATTGCATTAATATGGAAATTTAATCTAACATGAAACATTAATAAACAAAAATGTCAACATAATGTAATCGACAATGAAAATAAATAAACTAGAATGCTAGAACAAATAAAAGTAGAAGAGAAACTAAATTAAAGGAACATTAAACTTGGATTTGAGAAGAAATAAACCTAAAACTAAGAGAAACACTAAAACCTAGAGGGAGGAGAGAGCCTCTCACTCTAGAAATTACATCTAAAACCTAAAATTATGTGAATCAGAAGTGATTGAATGATTCCTCCACTCTGCAGCCTCTAAAATGTGTTTTCGGGCTTGAAATTGGGTCTAAATTAGCCCAGAAATTGCCCCCAGTATTTTCCGATACGTCCAGCACGTGGCTCTGTCACGCGTACGCATCGTCCACGCGTACACGTCGCTTGTCTGCCGCATTATCCACCTGTACGCGTCACCTAACAGCAAGGCAACTATGGCAAATTACATATCATTTCGAAGCCCCGGATGTTAGCTTTCCAATGCAACTAGAACCGCCTCATTCGGACCTCTTTAGCTCAAGTTATGATCGATTTATTACAAATAGGTCAGGCTTGACAACTTTGCAATTCCTTCAATTTCTTGTATTCCTTTCTCTTTTGCATGCTTCCTTTCGATCGTCTAAGCCATTCCTGCCCTTTAAACCTTGAAAACACTCAGTAAACATATCATGGCATCGAATGGTAATAAGAGAGGATTAAAAATAACAAATTTTAAGCCAAAGAAGAGTGTTTTCAATCATAGCATATAATTAGGAAGGAAAATGTAAAACATGCGATTTCTATGAATAAGTGTGAGAATAATAGGTAAAATCTACTGAATTAAGCATAAGATAAACTGTAAAATAGCGTTTTATCAATCTCCCCACACTTAAACATTAGCATGCCCTCATGCTAAGCTTAAGAGAAGCTATAAAGAATGAAGGCAAAATTGTAGAATGTATCAAGTGCAACCTATCTATATGAATGCAACTATATGCTAAAATGTTTCTGCCTACATGGTTAAAAGTAAACAAACTCTACAAGACAAACATAAATAAAGTCCACTAATTCAAATCACGCAACAAGATACAAGTAAACTTGCAAGAAGAAAGCTCATGAAAGCGGGGAACATAGAGTCGAGCATCAAACCATCATTGGAAGTGTATACACTCTAATCACTCTAGTGTTTGAGGGTCGAGTCTCTCAGTTCTCTACTAATCTTGCTCTCTAAGGCTTGCTTTTCTTCTACCAATCAACACAATTTAATGCACCAATATACATATCAAGAGGTCTTTTCAAGGGTTGTAATGGGGCTAGGACCAAGGAAGGAATGTATTTGGTTAAGTGGACTAAAATCCAAATCCTTGATCAACCTAAACTTCTCACCTAACCTAAGACATTCCAAGACGTTACAATGCAAAACCTAGCCATCCATTAACTATTTTTCCACAAATTCATGCACCTTGATATCTTATAGGTACAAGTCATATGCATTAGTTCACTTATGCATTGGGTCATTTTGTCCCACTTTTATTTATTTGCTCTTTTTTTATTTCTCATTATTCTAATTTTTTCTTTTAGTGTTTTTTTTTTCTTTTCAATGAGTTAATGCATATGATTTATGTTGCATGAACAAGTGCTCAAATTGTTTTCACATTTTCATATAAGCATATAAAGTACCCAATCTCCTAAACATGTATTCCCCCAATTCAATTTCCCATACTTAATTCATTTGCACCTCACTAGTCTAAGCTAATCAAGGATTCAGATTAGGGACAATTATTGTTTTACGCCTAGATTTACTGATGTTCTATAATAAAGAACAAAAGGGGTAATATAGGCTCAATATGGGGTTGCAAGGGTAATGATATGGTAAGACCATATGGATATGTGAGCTACAGTGAAAAAGGCCTCAATCATATAAGTGTATGCATATATTAAACCATGAAAATATAGAATCAAGCAAGATATATATCACAATTTTTAGAGAGAACAACACACACCAAAATAAAACATTAGTTGATAAAAGGCAACTAATCAAGTAGGCTCAAAATCTCACTGGTTTTGTGTGTTCGAACTCTAAAACCATGTTCCAAATTAAAAATCTTCAAACAAGTTTAACAAAAATTTTGATTTAAATTAGTGAAATGATATAAAATAGTGTCTTGAAAAAGAAAATATCACTTCAACCAAGTAGCAGTAAAATATGCACAAAGTCTAACAAATATACAATCAGACATGCAGATGCAACCACTAACTACAAAGAAGAATAAAAATTGGTGTTGAAAAGAAAGTAACTAACCCACGAAAGTCAGTATTGACCTCCCCACACTTAAAGATTGTACCGTCCTCGGTGCATGCAAAGATGGGCAAGTGGACGGGTTGCTACAACTGATGCACTTTCTCTAAAGAGTATACGGTGAGACTTGTTTGCTCCATTTAGAAGTATTCCGGTTCTCTTCTTGGTGGCCATTCTGAAAGAAGAGGAAAAGGAAGAAGAATAACCCACAAACAAAGACATGAAAATAAAATATGGGTGGTTTAATGCCAAATAATAATGAGGTTCTCAACTACATGGTAGCTACAACATGCAAATGAGAAAGCAATAGAAATAAAGGGCATATTAATAGTGCAAGAATTACAACAATGAGGGAGGGAGAGTGGGTCATGAGAGACAATATAAGTATATATCAATGCACAAGGAATACAAATGTCATAAAAGATTAGCATTGGCATCTAAATAATATCACCCAACAATGTAAAACAAGTCACTAAGCACCAAACTAATGCAAGAAATATTCAGTCAGAGGAGTAAGAAAATTCAACACTAATGGAGAAATAACAAACTTAAAAAAGAAAATAAAAACATGCACAAAGTTAAAATGCAATGAATGGTAGTATGTAAATGCAATGAGGAAAAGAAAATGGAAGAGAATGAGGATGAGAAGTTAAAGGAGAAGGAAGTGAGAAAGGAGAGAAGAAAGAAGAAGAGAGGAGTCTACGACGCGACGCGGAAGCATCGCCCACGTGTGCGCATGGGTATGCAGAAGAAGAGGTGATGCGTAAGTGTCGGTCACGCGTATGCGTGACAAGTCATCTTGCTAGACGCACAACTCCAGCCTCATGCCCACGCAACTCTCAAGACGAAACACCGTTTTACGCCAATGTTCCATCCATGCGTACACGTCGCTGACGCTTACGCCTGGAGTAGCCAAATTTAAGGTGACACGCACGCGTCGCCCACGCGTACGCGTCGGCTGACTTGTGTGCCAGGCACCCTTCATGCGCAGTTTCAGCCCAACTCTCTATAACTTATAACTGAGAGCGAAACTCGCATCGACGCGTACGAGTGGGTTACGCATACGCGTCACATCCCCCTTTTTTTAAAGCAAAATAAAGGTAAACATGCAAAACTGAAAATGAATACTGATATTAATAAAATAAAACTAATAAATAGGAAAGATCATACCATGGTAGGTTGTTTCCCACCTAGCACTTTTAGTTATTGTCCTTAAGCTGGACATTTGGTGAGCTCCTTGTCATGGTGGCTTGTGCTTGAACTCATCTAGGAATCCCCACCAATGTTTGCAATTCCAATATCCTCTGAGTTCCCAAACTAGGCGCATAAAGCCTTCAAGCATGTTAAAGCAAGTGACAAGGTCCCAAGAGTGTTGATTGTTGGAATGAATTCCGGGGTCCCAAACCTTACTTTTACACACGTCTTCTTGTTGATCATTATTATTCCAACCGGGTGGCAAGCAATCTGAATTCTCACTGAGACATCGAAACAACTTCCTAGACCCATTCAATCGAGCTCTACACCAATCCTTGCACTTCAACTTAGAGCATGCAACCGTGTTGAACCTTCCTGACAACTCCAACCACTACCCATCTCCCTCTTACTCTTTAAGCCACAAAGAACTCTAAGTTGACCATCCGTCTCAAGTAACCCATATTCAAGTGGGAAAGTAAAAGTTAAGGATAAGAATTTTACCCACTTGAATATTGTATTGGATGGTAATGGCTTTGGGAGAGGTGTTTCTAATCTCTTTGCAAGCTCCATTCCCTTGTGCTCTTCTTTGAATTATTCAACCTCCTTGCAAACCTCTTCAACTTCAACCGTGCCTTGATCAAATTCTTCTAATTCTTCCCCATCACTCAAGTCATAAGTTGGAGGTTGAGAAAAGTCTACCTCTACATCATCTTCAGATTCACTTGGAGAAGGTTCTTCAAACTCAAGGGGTTCAACTGCGGATGCAAGTTCATCACTAGGAGGGCTTGATTCATGATCATCATCACCAAGGGAACTTGCCTCTTGATCTATTCCATCCAATTCTTCATAAGGAACATGCCTTGGAGGTTATGCACTATCCTCCTCAACATCAAATTCAAGCTTCTTGGCGGAATTCTCTACAACTCTCGATTCCCATGGAGGTTCTGATGGGTGATGCCAGGGTATCTAGGCCAGTTTCATTAACCTTTTCTTTACTATTTTAGGGTAGTTTCATGCATTTTCTTAGAGAATGAGGTAAGTTTTGGGTGAAAATACACTCACACCTTGATTCAAGCAACTATTGTGAATTTCACATGATTTCATGAGGATTTTGCAAGAATTGAATGACAAATTGATGATGCATGATCTCATGACTTTGACTAGAGCTTTGATGCACTTTATTTGCTTGATTTCAGGACAAAGGAAGCAAGGAAGAACCACGTTAGTAACCACGTTAACCTACTTAACGTGACCATTAACAGGGAATGGGAAAGAGCTTGCAACGTTAATGAGAAAAGTGATCACCAATAATGCATGCGAAGCCATCATAAGCCCACGTTAATTGCCACGTTAACTAGGTTAACGTGGTAGTTAACGTGGAGACAAAGAAAGCTCCAACGTTAGTGGTAAACGTGAACACCACTAACGCTCCAAAATTTGGCAATGAGCCACGTTAAGAGTCACATTAACTTAGTTAAGGTGAACTCTAACGTGGAAGAGACGAACAATGCCAACGTTAGTGACACTCACCTTTGTCACTAACGTTGGATCAGACTAGCATTGCCAACGTTAGTGGTCACGTTAAGGCCACTAACGTAAAAGTTAACGTGGAGCTAAGATTGATGAGCCAACATTAATGACACTCACCTTTGTCACTAACGTTGGATATGGCATTCACTACCACGTTAGTGGCCACGTTAACTTAGTTAACGTGAGCTCTAACATGGAGAGTAGGGGCACTTGGAATGTTAGTGACAAAGGTAAGTGTCACTAATGCTCTCGAAGATGAGGCATACCCACGTTAAGAGCCATGTTAGTTACACTAACGTGAACTCTAGCATAGGGACAAGGGGCACAAGGCAACGTTATTGGGAAAGGTGAGTCCCAATAACGCTTGCGAAGGTTCATAAGGCAACGTTAGTGGTCACGTTAGTGCCACTAACGTTGGAGTTAATGTGGCTATATGGAGTTGGAACGTTAGTGAAAAAGGTGATTGCCACTAACGTTCTCGAACCCCCAATCTCACGTAACGTTAACATCACTAACGCCCATGCTTAACTCACACTTTTCTGCAAGCTGAGTGATAAACCACTATTTTATGGTTTATATTGTGTTTAATTGTGTGGTTTTATCATAATCCTTACCCACTTATTCATTAATTTAGCATGCATTTATATTTCCTTCTGGAATTTATTACATGATTGAAAAGTGCTTCCTAGAGACTTTTAATTATGCATTTTAATTTTCCGTTATTCCATTCGATGCCGTAATCTGTGTGTTAAGTGTTTCAGGCTTTATAGGGCATGAATGAGTTGGAGATTGAAAAGGAAGCTAGCAAAAATGGAAGGAACACGAGAAATTGAGGAGATGACCAGCGAGAAGTGATGCGGCCGCATGGCTCACGCGTTTGCGCGAAAGAGGAGAAATTGCAGTGACGCGGCCACATGGCTCACGCGACCGCATGGAATAGAAAAGCACAAGTGACGCGGAAGCGTGGACGACGCGAACGCGCGGCAAGGAAAAACGCGAATGACGCGACCGCATGGATGACGCGATCGCGTGACGTGCGTGATCTGCATAATCTGCATAATTCGCTGGGGGCCATCTTGGACCTTATTTTGACCCAGTTTTTGGCCCAGAACAGCAGACTAGAGCCAGAGAACATTCAGAAACTAGAACAACAATTCAATATACACAGTTTTAGTTTTAGATCTAGTTTTTACTCCTCCTCTAGGTTTTTCTCTCTAGATATTGATAGTTCTTAGGATTTTATTTTTCTACCACTTTTTGCATTGGGATATTGAGAAGAGTTATTACCTCATCAAGACTTTGTCATTCTAGTTTGGTTTCTTTACTTGGCTTTACTCTTCCATGTCATTTGCTTTGTTAATTTTACCATTGGAATATTTTTAGGATTATTTAATACAAGGATTACTTTTATTTTTAATTGATTATTTTTTATTTTTATTTACAATGTCTTTCCTTAATTCCTTTTTATATGTTATGAATTTTACATTCACAATGAGCGAGTAGTTCCCTAACTTGATGGGGAGTTGATTGAAAGGAACCATTGAGTTGGAAGGCTTGAAAGAAAGATTATAATTGTGTTATTGTTGGCTTGCCCTCTAGTCACTAACACCAACCCCTTTTAATTAAGTGGGTTGCAACTTGTGAACGGGCATAGCATCCCAACTTGTTAATCTAAACAGGATAACCTTTAATTATAAATTAATCTAGAGAGTAATCCAACAACAGCGGGGCTTCCAACTAATCAACTCCCAGTAAAGGCTTTTATTTACATTATTCAAATTCTTCAATTTTATTTCCTGTTTACTCAACTCAAACCTTTTTGAAAACATCTGATTAATGAAATAGCACACTTTTCTGCAACTTGTTGGGAGATGACCTGGGATTCATACTCGCAGTATTTTAATTTTAAATTCCTGTGACACCTTTATAAATTGATAAGTGGATTTCTGGTGACTTAAGAACTATACTTGCAACGTATATATTTTAATAATTTTTAATTCACCAATTTCCGCCGCATCAATTTTTGGCGCCGTTGCCAGGGAGTTGCAATAGAGTGCTAAAGTTATTAATTAGAATTTATTTATTTGCATTTTATTTTATTTTTGTCACTATGAGATGTAGGTTTCTTTCGTTAAATGACGCGTTCACTTCCTGATCCAAGCTTGCCAGCATTTGACCCTGAGATTGAAAGAACTCTTTCACATATAAGGCAAGCTAGGCGTCGGTGACTCCTCTTTGAGGACGAACCAGAACCGTCATCTAAGGAAGAAACAAGCTCCCTCTCTACTGATCCAGTTCATTTACGTGCAGGTGACATGGCAGCGCTGACAAACCCCATTTTGAGGGTTTATCTTGTGCTAGTTTCAAAGGGTTTATCAATGATTTCACACACTTTCTGCATGAAAATACATGGATTTGCATTCCTTTCCTAGTTTTGTCTCATGAATGAAAACATGCTTGTTTTGCATTAAAAGAGATACATCTCTAATCCTCTCTCGATGCCATTCGATGCCGTGACTTGTGCGCTAAGTGGTTTCAGGATATAGAGTAGGAACAGACAGGAAAAGAGAAGGAAGACGGGTGCAAGAAAAGGAAGCATGAGAATTGAAGCTTTGGAAATTTCCGCATGGGCGCGTGCGCGCACCTGACGCGCCCGCGCGGGTGAGAGCAACGTGAAGCCGAGACCAAGAGCCAAGCCACGAGCCGGCTTGAGTAGCGGCTAAGCCAGGATCCTCATGGACGCATACGCGTACGTTCCGCCTCCGCGCATACTCCAGAACCGCATCCATGGCGCGCACGCGTACCTTGCGCGTACGCGCCGATGTTCGAAAATGATTTTTTTAAAAAGGTCACGTGACTCAGGCGTGGAGTTGGTTAGAGGTCCCAACTTTTGAGGAGTGCTTTGGCGGGAAAAGGCTTAAGAGGACCAAGGGGGCAAGGGTTGAGGAGAGTTAGTTCATTTTTTCTAGTTTTTGAGATATTTTTAGTTAGTTACATTTTTAGAGAGAGAAATTCCAACTTCTCTCTAGGATTCATCAACTTCTCTCAAGTTCTCACTAAGGTTCTTCTTCATCAAAATTCTGGATTTTTACCCATTCCTTGGTGAGATCCATTGCAACTTTCATTTCACTTTGTTCATGTAATAGGTTTTCTCTTCCAATTTCAAGTTGTAGTTGTAATTGCTAAATTCCTTGGATCTAGGATTTCACTTTATGATTTTTGGATTCCATTGATGCTTTGAGATTTTGATTCTCATTATTGCTCTTTGACAATTGTTGTTAATTCCTTGCATTACAACATCTTTACTTCTACTTTCCTCTTCATTTTACTATGACCTTCCTTTTTGCTCACTACATGTTTGATAAAATGTCAATACTAGCTATGGAGTAGAATTTTTACACTTGGCATAGGGTTTGGCCATTGGAATGAGTTGAATAGTTGTATCAATGGTTGATTTGGAGTTAGGGATTGCCAATTGACTTGGAGTGCACTAAAGCTAGACTCCCATGAGGTGAAGCTAGAACTTGTGACTCAAGTTGATCATTTTCATTTGATTTTCCTCTATACTTAGGGGATGACTAAATGAAGCAAGGTCTAATTGTTGTCAACATTGAGTGGACTATAATGATAAGATTTCTAATGCCAACCCTAAGTCAAGTTCTTTTGATAATTGATTGTTTGTTTCCCATTACTTGCTAAGACCTTCAAAGAACTCAAACAAGGCTTACTAAATCAATAAGATGCATACTTTGGCAATTCCAAGGGAGAACGACTCAGGAGATTAATACTCTCGGATATAGATTGTAGATTTGTTTGATGATGGATTTTGCGTTGGTTTAGACTATACTACGATTGATCACTTGATAAATTCTATACCAACAAAGATTCATTTGTCAAGCGCCCAGAAGAGTCACTATGCAGGAGGAAGGAGCCCCTGATTTTATGCTCCAACCATTCCAGGCACACCACCCAGCAGTAGTTGTAGATTTTGAAATAAAGTCTTCACTACTCAACTTGATGCCCAAGTTTCATGGCTTACCTGCTCAAGAGCCTATCAAGCATCTTAGAGATTTTCAGACCGCTTGTTCTACTGTTAAGCATGATGGCACTGATGAAATCCCTATTCTATTGAAAGCCTTCCCGTTTTCTCTAGAGGGAAAGGCAAGAGAGTGGTACTACACTCAACCCGGAGCAACTGTTTCCAACTGGGACGTACTCAGGAGAGAGTTTCTGGATAAATTCTTTCCAGCTAAAGTTGCTGATAAGCTGAGGAAGGACATGTCTATAATCGTTCAGGATGACTCCGAGACCCTCTACGAATACTTGGAACGCTTCAATACTCTTTGAGATGCATGTCTCCATCATATGATTGACATGATAGTGTTGCTCGGTTACTTTACACAGGGTTTGAAATCTCAAGATAGGACCACACTGGAAGGTGCTAGCAATGGTTCTATGAAAAAGTACAAGACTACAGAAGAAGTATGGCAATTGATCAGCGACTTAGCTGACTCTACCAGGAATCATAGGCAGAGACAAAATCGGTCAAGAGCTGTTACGAAGGTATCCACTAGTAAAGAGACTACTGCTATAGCTCAGAGCTTATGTGAACTGACTAACTTGCTGAAGCAGATGCAACTGAATCAACAACAACCTCAACAAGTTCAGCGTCCTCCACCACAGCACAACCAGCAGTTGGTTCCACAAAGAGTGTGCAGAATCTGTGCAGATTACAGTCACTATATCGATGAGTGTCTGCAACTCCAACCAGAAGACAACACTGTAGCAGCCACTCATAACTTTCATGACCGCCCCAATCAAGGGTACAATCAAGGTGGCAACTACAACCAAGGATGGCAGGATAACTCTAACCAAGGTTGGAGAGACAATTCTAACCAGGGTTGGAGGGAAAATTATAACAGAGGAGGCATAGATAATAATAGAAATCAGAGGTGGAATAACAATAACAACTTCAGGCAGCAAAATCAGAATCAGGCCTACATAGCACCTCATCTCAGACAGCCTTAAAATTCTCAGCAAACCTCTCAGATCACTTATCCCTCTTCATCCCCTAATGATGAATTACTACAAGCCATTGATCAGAGACAACAGGCTATGGAAAATAACTTTAATGCAACTTTGAATGGTTTGAATTCTACTTTGCAAGCCCTTGTCTCACAGATTAGATCAATGAACAACTCCAACAACCAGTCCTCAAGCTTTGGTGGACTCCCCTCTCAACCATTACCCAGCCCAAAGGGTGGCATTAATGCCATCACCCTAAGGTCTGGAACCACATTGCAGGAGAAGAATCAGGAGGAGCCAAGCCCACCAAAACACGCCTCTGCTGAAGAGGTAGTAGAAATAGAAGATGTTGAAGAGGAAGAGGACATACAGGACATAGCTGAAGAAGAAGAAGCTCAACCACAGGAGGAAGCACCAAAAGGCGTAGACACTGTAGAAAACACCACTCCCATTCCATTTCCACAACTTGCAGAGAAGCCCAGGAAGCAGTTGGAACCTGATCCTAAAATGGTAGAAATATTCAAAAAGGTTGAGGTAAATGTTCCCCTTTTTGATGTCATTCAACAGGTACCTAAATATGCAAAGTTTCTAAAAGATTTGTGCATACATAAAGACAAAATTAATGAATTAGAAATTATTCCTTTAGGAAGTTCTATATCTGCTTTAATGGAAAATTTACCTGAAAAGTGTAGTGACCCAGGTCCTTGTATAGTTAGTTGTACTATTGGAGGTGTAGTAATTTATGACTACATGTGTGATTTAGGAGCATGTGTTAGTATAATGCCTTTATCTGTATATAATGTTTTAAGGCTCCCTCCCTTAAAAAGGTCGGTAGCTCGTTTTGTGTTAGCAGATAAAAGTATTATTACAGTGGCTGGAGTTGCTGAAGACGTTTTAGTAAACATTAAAGGGCTCACATTCCCCACTGATTTTTATATCCTGGAGATGCCCCATAATGACTCAGATAAGCCATCATCAATCCTACTTGGGAGACCATTCCTGAAGACATCAAAATTCAAATTGGATGCTTTTTCAGGAAAATACTCATTTGAAATAGATGGCCGAATGGTAATCTTCAATCTGAATGGAGTCATAAACAACCCTCCAGAAGATCATTCTATCTTCTAGTGTGACATCATAGATGAAACTATAGCTGAAGTTCACCAGGAAGAGTTTGAAGATAAGTACATAGGACAAGGTCCAAGTGTGGGAAATTTCGAGGACAATGCAGGCACTCTACCACTGCCACCAGTTCCAGATAATCCAGAGCCAGACCATGACCAGAAGTTGAAATTGAAACCTCTCCCTCCACACCTCAAATATGCTTACCTTGAGGACCAGCGAAAGTTTCTAGTTATCATTGCACAGGACCTTACTCCTGAACAGGAAGAGAAGTTACTTAGTATGCTGAGGAAGCACAAGAAAGCAATTGGGTGGAGTTTAGCAGACATAGTAGGCATTAATCCTCAAGTTTGTGAGCATAGAATATTTTTAGAAGAAGGAGCAAGACCTGTTCGTCAACCCCAAAGAAGATTGAACCCCACTATTTTAGAGGTTGTCAAGAAGGAAGTGACCCGACTATTAGAGGCAGGTATCATTTACCCCATCTCAGACAGTGAATGGGTAAGTCCAGTACAAGTGGTGCCCAAGAAGTCTGGAGTAACTACAGTGAAGAATAAGCATGGAGAGCTCATAGAAACCAGAGTACAGAACGCTTGAAGAGTCTGCATTGATTACAGCCATCTCAACCAAGCTACTCGTAAGGATCACTACCCACTTCCATTCATTGATCAAATGCTAGATCGCCTGTCAGGTAAATCACATTATTGCTTTTTAGATGGTTGCACAGGCTATTTCCAGATTCATATAGCTCCTAAGGATCAGGAAAAGACTACCTTTACATGTCCTTTTGGGACTTATGCTTACAAGAGAATGCCCTTTGGCTTGTGCAATGCACCAGCTACTTTCCAGATGTGCATGATGAGTCTTTTATCTGATCTTATTGAGGACTATATGGATGTTTTTACGGGTGATTTTAGCATTTATGATGATTCTTTTAGCCTTTGCTTAGATGGATTATCTAGAGTATTAGATAGATGTGTCAAAACAAACCTTGTATTAAATTTTGAAAAATGTCACTTTATGGTAAAACAAGGGATTGTACTAGGACATGTTGTATCTAATACTGGCATTTCTGTAGACCCAGCAAAGGTGAATGTTATTTCTAGTTTACCTTACCCCTCCTCTGTGAGGGAAGTCCGTTCATTCCTTGGTCATGCAGGTATTTACAGGAGATTTATTAAGGACTTTAGTAAGGTAGTGGTGGACGGAATTGTGATCATCAACTATGGCTCCAATAATTTGGTAGCTTTCACACGTGAATTACACTTAGTCACAACTCCGCACAATTAACCAGCAAGTGCACTGGGTCGTCCAAGTAATACCTTACGTGAGTAAGGGTCGATCCCACGGAGATTCTTGGTATGAAGCAAGCTATGGTCATCTTGTAAATCCCAGTCAGGTGGATTTAACTAATTTAAGAGATTATTGGTTTAAATAAAAATAACAAAATAAACAGAAAATAAAGATAGAGTTACTCATGTAATTCAATGGTGGGAATTTCAGATTGGTGTCTGTTGAATCTCTGCTTTCCTACTGCTTTCATCCAATCCTTCTTACTCCTTTCCATGGAAAGCTGTATGTAGGGCATCACCGTTGTCAATGGCTACATCCCATCCTCTCATTGAAAAAGGTCCAAATGCTCTTTCACAGCATGGCTAATCATCTGTCGGTTCTCAATCAGGTTGGAATAGAATCCAGTGATTATTTTGCGTCTATCACTAACGCCCAGCTTTCAGGAGTTTGAAGCTCGTCACAGTCATTCAGTCCCAGAATCCTACTCGGAATACCACACATAAGGTTAGACTTTCCGGATTCCCATGAATGCCGCCATCAATTCTAGCTTATACCACGAAGATTCTGATTAAGGAATCCAAGAGATATGCGCCTGGTCTAAGGTAGAACGGAAGTGGTTGTCAGTCACGCGCGTTCATAAGTGAGAATGATGATGAGTTTCATGGATCATCACATTCATCATGTTGAAGTGCAACGAATATCTTAGAATAGGAATAAGTCGAATTGAATAGAAAATAATAGTAATTGCATTAAAACTTGAGGTACAACAGAGCTCCACACCCTTAATCTATGGTGTGTAGAAACTCCACCGTTGAAAATACATAAGTGAAAGTTCCAGGCATGGCCGAATGACCAGCCCTCAAGATCTAAGAACTAGACTTCCAGAGATGTCTAATACACTAGTAAAAAGTCCTATTTATAATAAACTAGCTGCTAGGGTTTACAGAAGTAAGTAATTGATGCATAAATCCGATTCCGGGGCCCACTTGGTGTATGTTTGGGTTGAGCTTGAATGTTACACGAGCTGAGGCTTATCTTGGAGTTGAACGCCAAGTTGTAACGTGTTTTGGGCGTTCAACTCTGGTTCGTGACGTGTTTCTGGCGTTTGACTCCAGAATACAGCATGGAACTGACGTTGAGCGCAAGTTTACGTCATCTAATCTCGAACAAAGTATGAACTATTATATATTGGTGGAAAGCTCTGGATGTCTACTTTCCAACGCCGTGAAGGGCGCGCCATTTCGAGCTCTGTAGCTCCAGAAAATCCATTTCAAGTGCAGGGAGGTCAGATTCCAACAGCATCAACAGTCCTTTGTCAGCCTTTTATCAGAGTTTTGCTCAGGTCCCTCAATTTCAGCCAGAAAATACCTGAAATCACTGAAAAACACACAAACTCATAGTAAAGTCCAGAAATGTGAATTTAACATAAAAACTAATGAAAACATCCCTAAAAGTAGCTAGATCATACTAAAAACTACCTAAAAACAATGCCAAAAAGCGTATAAATTATCCGCTCATCACAACACCAAACTTAAATTGTTGCTTGTCCCCAAGGAACTGAAATCAAATAGGATAAAAAGAAGATAATATACTATAAATTCCAAAAAATCAATGAATATTAATTCTAATTAGATGAGCGGGACTTGTAGCTTTTTACTTCTGAACAGTTTTGGCATCTCACTTTTTCCTTTGAAGTTTAGAATGGTTGGCTTCTCTAGGAACTTAGAATTTCGGATAGTGTTATTGATTCTCCTAGTTAAGTATGTTGATTCTTGAACACAGCTACTTTTATGAGTCTTGGCCGTGGCCCTAAGCATTTTGTTTTCCAGTATTACCACCAGATACATAAATGCCACAGACACACGACTGGGTGAACCTTTTCAGATTGTGACTCAGCTTTGCTAGAGTCCCCAGTTAGAGGTGTCCAGAGCTCTTAAGCACACTCTTTTTGCTTTGGATCACGACTTTAACCACTCAGTCTCAAGCTTTTCATTTGGACCTGCATGACACAAGCACATGGTTAGGGACAGCTTGATTTAGCCGCTTAGGCCTGGATTTTATTTCCTTGGCCCTCCTATCCATTGATGCTCAAAGCCTTGGATCCTTCTTACCCTTGCCTTTTGGTTTTAAGGGCTATTGGCTTTTTCAGCTTGCTTTTTCTTTTTCTTTTTTTTCTTCGCAAAATTTTTTTTATTTCTGCAAGCTTTTGCTTTTTCACTGCTTTTTCTTGCTTCAAGAATCAATTTTATGATTTTTCAAATCATCAATAACATTTCTCTTTGTTCATCATTCTTTCAAGAGCTAACAATTTTAACATTCATAAACAACAAGATCAAAAATATGCACTGTTTAAGCATTCATTCAGAAAACAAAAAGTATTGTCACCACATCAATATAATTAAACTAATTTCAAGGACAATTTTCGAAATTTATGTACTTCTTGTTCTTTTGAATTAAAAACATTTTTTATTTAAGAGAGGTGAAGGATTTATGGAATTTATTCATAGCTTTTAGACATAGTTACTACATACTAATGATCATGAAGTAGAAACACAAAACATAAATAGACATGAAGCATAAAAATCGAAAAACAGAGAAATAAGAACAAGGAATGAGTCCACCTTAGTGGTGTCTTCTTCCTGAAGGACCAATGATGTCCTTAAGCTATTCTATGTCCCTTCTTTGCCTTTGTTGCTCCTCCCTCATTGCTCTTTGATCTTCTCTTATTTCATGGAGAATGATGGAGTGCTCTTGATGTTCCACCCTTAATTGTTCCACATTGTAACTCAAATCTTCTAAGGAAGTGTTGAGTTGTTCCCAATAGTTGTTGGGAGGAAAGTGCATCCCT
The DNA here is from genome assembly GCF_000817695.3 of Arachis duranensis. Lineage (NCBI taxonomy): Eukaryota > Viridiplantae > Streptophyta > Magnoliopsida > Fabales > Fabaceae > Arachis > Arachis duranensis. The sequence continues at coordinate 58,591,607 of NC_029781.3, forward strand.
TGAGGCATCTCCGGGATTTCTTGGTAATGACCTTCCTCATGTGTCCCTTGGGCTCTATGAGTGGACTCTCTTGTTTGCTCCATCCTTTTCTTGGTGATGGATTTGTCCTCCTCAATGAGGATGTCTCCTTCTATGATAACTCTAGCTGAGTAACATAGATGGCAAATAAGATAAGGAAAAGCTAGCCTTGCCAAAGTAGAGGACTTATCGGCTATTTTGTAGAATTCATGGGAGATGACTTCATGAACTTCTACTTCCTCTCCAATCATGATGCTATGAATCATGATGGCCCAATCCATAGTAACTTCAGATCGGTTGCTAGTGGGGATGATGGAGTGTAACAACCCTGATTTTCGAGTACGCGAGATCTTTTCTAAAAGTACGAATTTCTCCGGAAGATCAGTAAAGGGAACACCTCTGTTATATCATCAAGCATCTCAATCCTCATTATCATTATGTCATCCTTAAGCTAGAACCTCCTTTGAGGCAAGCTCGATAATGCAGTTACGAAGAACATAGTTTTTGAACCGTATCGGTTAGGAGTTTTGATCCGGTTTTTCGCAAATAGTCTCAGTTTGACGAACCGGACTCGATTCATGAGAGGAGAGAGATAATAGTATAATATTATCATTATACTATTATTAGAAAATGCTTGAATGATATTATAAGGTTACCTGGTCTGTTTTAGTTAAAAACAGAAAATCGCTTTAGTAGTTGTACACCAGAGATATTTTAATATTATTTTAATCCACCTCTAAGCCAACCAATCACAACTCACCCTACACCCCCAAAACCCCCAAGGCTGCCTCATTTGCTCATTGTGGCCGAAAATCACCAAGAGAAAAACGAGAGAAAGTTCTTGGTTCATAAATCTTCAAAGCTTGATTTCTTCTGAACTAAAACTCAAATCAAAACTCCGATTTCACCAAAATGATCCTCTCTTCTTCCTCTACATAACCATATAACATATCAAGGCTGGAAATAAGGTGAGATGGCCGCCTCCCTCCCTCTTCAATTCGGTTTTCAAGGAAAACCATGCAAAACATGTGTTTTCTTGATGTTTTTCCTTAGGAATCATGCTTAACTTGACTTGAGGGCCAAGAAATGTGACTTTCCAGAAAGTCTAAGGTTAGAAATCACTTCCTAACATGCTGAGTGAGATTTGGTCAGTTGAGAGTTT
>NC_029781.3:58595233-58598630 GCF_000817695.3 Arachis duranensis
CGCAAATTAACTACGTTTTTAACAACGAATCAGGCTCATATGATAAATAATAGATAATAATTAGGAAGACAAATTGGTAGCGCTCAGTTTTCGGTATGATCTAGACATATTGAAAATTGGGTCGTTACAATTTGGTATCAGAGCCGTTCATTCCCAGTAGAGCCTGGGGAGTGGACTGACTATGCTTCGTTGCATACTCTGCTTGTGTGTCTCATGCTGTTATGGTATCTTTAAGATACATTGGGCATGAATGTCTATGAGTGCTCATTTTGGAAATGTTCGTGCCTTACTTGAGATATTAAGACTGATCACCTTAATGTTGATTGTTTGGTGCCGATAGGACCTTAATGACTGCGAAAAGGCATAGTTTAATCGAGCTTCGAACGATGAATTGATGCGAGGCACAGCTATCCTCATAGCTGTTATGATCTCCATGGCCATAGCTATGTTAGATTTGGATGCTGTAAGGAATGAATGCTTGTTTCACTTGTGGGGAAGTTGGACACTTGGCGAGGAATTGCCCAAAAGAATTTGCTCGGAATCCAGTGCGAACCCAGTAACAAGGCCGAGTGTTTGCCATGACTACTGATGATGCTATGCAACCAAACGCCCTGATCCAAGGTCAGTGTTATGTCAAAAATCGATTTCTAACTGTACTGTATGACTCGGGTGTATCACATTCCTTTATTTCTTTAACTGTTGCTCGTGAGTTGGACTAGATTTTTCTGAGTTGAACTTTGATCTAATTGTCCATACACCTGCATCTCAAAATGTTTTGACTGGTTTAGTGTGCCTGCAAGTACCGTTCACTATTAAGAACAGAACTTTTATACATGATCTAATTTGTTTGCCTCTATGTGGTTTAGAAGTTATTCTAGGATTAGATTTGTTGTCTAAGCATCATGTTTTCCTTGATTTCCTTGAAAGAACAGCTGTTATTCCGTCTGATAGTTTAGATATTAAACCATTTCTGTCTCATACTTTATATCTGAATTCCGTAAGAGTTACCTTAGATGGGAGTGATTATGAGGGGTACGTTCTGTTAGCGGCTAGCTCGAATGACAGTGAATTCAGCTTAGAACGAATCCGAGTGGCGAAGGAATTTCCTGATGTTTTCCCAGACGACATACCTGAATTTCCTCCTCAGACAGTATTGAACTAGTACCTGGAACCGGACCAATTTCCAAAGCACCGTACTGGATGTCACACTTGGAACGTGCAGAGTTGAGGAAGCAGTTGGATGAGCTACTTGGAACGAAATTTATTTGTCCCAGTGCATCACCTTGGGGAGCTCCAATATTGCTAGTAACGAATAAAGATGGTGGAATGAGACTCTGCATAGATTACCGACAGTTAAATAAAGTCACTATCAAGAACAAGTATCCACTTCCACGGATAGATGATTTGATGGATCAGTTGAAAGGTGCAACTGTGTTCTCGAAGATTAATTTGTGATCGGGCTATCACCAGATTCGAGTAAAAGAATCAGATATACCGAAGACTGCATTTAGAACTCGATATGGTCACTATGAGTATACGGTTATGTCGTTTGGACTAACTAATGCTCCTGCGATTTTCATGGATTACATGAATCATATTTTTCGCCCGTACCTTGATCGGTTCGTAGTAGTTTTCATAGACGATATTCCTATCTATTCGAAGACAGAAAGAGAGCATGAAGAGTATCTAACGACTGTATTGCGAAATTTGAGGACCTTAAGTTGGCTATGACTGAGACGTCAAGTGGAGTCCGTCTGGCCTAATTGCATATAACACCAGATTTTAAGATTAGTATTCAGCAAGCACAAACACAGGATCCAGAAATGGTGAAGATGCTGAGACGGATGAAAGTAGAGGAACCAGAAGCTGAAAAACAAGATCATAGCAGTCTCTGGAGGTACAAGAACAGGATTTGTGTGCCTAGCTTTGGGGATTTGCGACGGAGGATTCTTGTAGAAGCTCATCAAAGTAGATTCTCCATGCATCCTGGAGTGACGAAGATGTATCGAGATTTGAAACAAATGTTCTGGTCGCCGGACTTAAAGAAAGAAGTAGCTGATTATGTCTCAAAATGTTTAACTTGCCAGAAGGTGAAGGTGGAACATCAAAAGCCGTCAGGAACCCTACAACCTTTAGAAATACCACAATGGAAATGGGAGCAGATTTCTATGGATTTTGTCACGGAATTGCCAAGGACCTCAACTGGACGCGATGCCATCTGGGTAATTGTGGACAGGTTGACAAAGTCAACGCACTTCCTTCCGATTCGAGTTTACTATACTTTAGAAAGGCTGGAACGAATATATATTCAAGGAATCGTACGACTACATGGGATACCTTCGAAAATTGTCTCAGATCGAGTTTCGAGGTTTACTACTAGATTTTGAGGAGCTTTTCATATAGCGTTGGAAACAGAATTGCACACCAGTATAGCATACCATCCTCAGATAGACGGACAATCAGAGCAGATAATCCAGACGCTAGAAGACATGTTACGATCATGTATGATAGACAACCAAAGCAGCTGGGATAAGTATTTGCGGTTGGTCGAATTTGTCTATAACAACAGTTGCCAATAAAGTATTGGGATGGCACTATATGAAGCTCTCTATGAAAGAAGATGTCGGACACCATTGTGTTGGAATTACGATGGAGAAGCTAGTGTCTTAGGTCCAAACTTAGTGTAAGAAACTACTAAGAAGATAAAGGAGATTCGTCAGAAGAGCCAGACCGCACAGAGCCATCAAAAGAGCTATGCCGATAATAGACGTAGGCCCTTAGAGTTTAGTGAGGGAGATCATGTCTTTCTAGAAGTAACTTCGATTACTGAAATAGGTAGAGCCCTTAAGACTAAAAAGCTTAACCCTCAATACATAGGACCTTTCCAAATACTTAAAAGAGTCGGTCTAGTAGATTATCAAATAGTCCTTCCTCCTTATTTATCAAACCTTCATGATGTTTTTCATGTCTCACAACTTAAGAAATATATTCCCGATGAGAGTCACATTTTACAACCAGAAACAGTACAGTTATGAAATCATTTGACATATTAAGCATCACCGGTTCAGATCGTAGAAAGAAGTGATAAGCAGCTAAGAGGCAAGACTGTTCACTTAGTCAAAGTAACATGAGAACCAACGGGAGAAGAAGAGCACACTTGGGGACTGGAAGATAAGATGAAAGCTAATTACCCGCATCTATTCCTAGGTAACTGAAATTTTGAGGGCAAAATTTTCTTTTAGGAGGGTAGAATGTAACAACCCTGATTTTCGAGTACGCGGGATCTTTTCTAAAAGTACGAATTTCTCCGGAAGATCAGTAAAGGGAACACCTCTGTTATATCATCAAGCATCTCAATCCTCATTATCATTATGTCATCCTTAAGCTAGAACCTCCT
>NC_029781.3:58601177-58627756 GCF_000817695.3 Arachis duranensis
GCTTGCCATGGAAAGGAGTAAGAAGGATTGGATGAAGACAGTAGGAAAGCAGAGAGACGGAAGGGACCAAGCATCTCCATACGCTTGTCTGAAATTCCCACCAATGAATTACATAAGTATCTCTATCTTTATCTTTATGTTTTATTCATCATTCATAACCATTTACTTGATGTGGTACCAAAGAGACGTTCTATGGCAATGTATGATCGTGCAGAGGAGCAGCAGACGATGTTCTACCTTTTGGTGACGTTCCACCTGACTTGAGTTTTGAAGACTTAGAACGTATTTTCCCTCGCTTTAGTAGTTTAGAGGGACTAGGTGAGTATAGAGTCTAGGCTAGCCTGGGTGCCAGCTTAGGGACCTCTTGAATAGGTCAGGACCTGGGATGTTGTATGTATGTATATGTATATAGTTATTATCTAGCTATACCTAGGGGTGTTCTAACTAAAGGTCTATACTCTAACAAAGGCTGGATAAATGAATGTTGCTAGCTACTCGTGAGGTATTTATGTGTGGTTATTTATAACTGTTTTATCTGTTATTACTTGTGAATTGATTATGAGTGATTCCGTCTATTAATTCAAACGTTTCAAAAACAAAAATACTTCGCAAATTAACTACGTTTTTAACAACGAATCAGGCTCATATGATAAATAATAGATAATAATTAAGAGGATAAATTGGTAGCGCTCAGTTTTCGGTATGATCTAGACATATTGAAAATTGGGTCGTTACATGGAGCGTTGAATGAACTCCAACCATCCTCTAGCCACAAGCTTGAGGTCTAGTCTTCTTAGTTGAACTGGCTTGCCTTTGGAGTCTCTTTTCCATTGAGCTCCTTCCACACATATGTCTATAAGAACTTGGTCCAACCTTTGATTAAAGTTGACCCTTCTACTGTAGGGGCGTGCATCTCCTTGCATCATGGGCAAGTTGAATGATAACCTCACATTTTTCGGACTAAAATCTAAGTATTTTCCCCGAACCATTGTGAGATAATTCTTTGGACTCGGGTTCACACTTTGATCATGGTTCCTAGTGATCCATGCATTGGCATAGAACTCTTGAACCATTAAGATTCCGACTTGTTGAATGGGGTTGGTTAGAACTTCCCAACCTCTTCTTTGGATATCATGTCGGATCTCCGGATACTCATTTTTCTTGAGCTTGAAAGGGACCTCAGGGATCACCTTCTTCTTGGCCACGACATCATAGAAATGGTCTTGATGGGCTTTGGAGATGAATCTTTCCATCTCCCATGACTCGGAGGTGGAAGCTTCTGTCTTCCCTTTTTCTTTTCTAGAGGATTCTCCGGCCTTGGGTGCCATCAATAGTTATGGAAAAACAAAAAGCTTATGCTTTTACCATACCAAACTTAAAATATTGCTCACCCTCGAGCAAGAGAAGAAAGAAAAGAAGAAGAAGAAGAAGAAAATACGTAGGTTTCGGCCAAGGTATAGAAGAGGGGGTTGTGTTGTGTGAAAATGAAGCAGAATGGAGGGGTATATATAGGGAGGGGGGAGAGGGTAGGTTCGGCCATTTAGGGTGGGTTTGGGTGGGAAAGATTTTTGAATTTTGAAGGTAGGTGGGGTTTATAGGGAAGAGTGGATGGATGTGAGTGGTGAAGGGGGTAATTGGGAAGAGAGATTGAGGTGATTGGTGAAGGGTTTTGGGGAAGAGTGTTTATTGGAAAGAGAGAATGAATGTTGAGAAGAGGGGAGAATATGTTAGGTGGGGACCCTGTGGGGTCCACAGATCCTGAGATGATCCTGTGGGGTCCACAGATCCTGAGGTGTCAAGGATTTATATCCCTGCACCAATTAGGCATGTAAAATGCCTTAGCATACCATTCTGGTGTTTAAACGCCGAAGTGGTGGATGTTCTGGGCGTTCAACGCCCATGTGTAGCATGTTTCTGGCGTTGAACGCCAGTTCCATGCTTGTTACTGGCGTTCAGCGCCAGCTTTCCTCAGGGCACATTCCTGGCGTCCAAACACCAGGATGTTGCTTGTTTTTGGCGTTCAGCGCTAGATCCATGCTCTGTTCTGGCGTTGAACACCAGCCAGATGCACCTTACTGGTGTTTAAACGCCAGTAAGTCCTTCTTCCAAGGTGTGATTTTTCTTCTGCTATTTTTTATTCTGTTTTTTAATTTTAGTAATTTTTTTTGTGACTCCACATGATCATGAACCTAATAAGACACAAAATAACAATAAAATAAAATTAAATTAGATAAAATAAAAATTGGGTTGCCTCCCAACAAGCGCTCTTTTAATGTCACTAGCTTGACAGTGGGCTCTCATAGAGCCTTAGAGAAGTTCAGAGCATGATGAAGGTTTCCCAACACCAAACTTAGAGTTTGAATGTGGGGTCTTCTCAACACCAAACTTAGAGTTTGGTTGTGGCCTCCCAACATCAAACTTAGAGTTTGAATGTGGGGGCTCTTTTGGACTCTGTACTGAGAGAAGCTCTACATGCTTACTCTCTTTTGTTACATAGGGATGGCCGCGTGCCTTAAACACAAGGTAGTCTATATGAGCATCAGATTCCTTTAAGTCCTCAATAGGGAACTCCTTCTTGCTTGAGAGACATCCCAGGAGGTCTTCCTCACTAGGATTTTCGTCCCTCTCCTCCCTTGTGCATTCAGCCATATTGATTACATCAATGGCCTTGCACTCTCCCTTTGGATTCTCTTCTGTATTGATTGGGAGAATACTGGGAGGAGTTTCAGTAATTTTCTTACTCAGCTGGCCCACTTGTGCCTCCAAATTTCTAATGGAGGATCTTGTTTCACTCAAGAAACTTAAAGTGGCCTTAGACAAATCAGAGACTATGTTTGATAAGTTAGAGGGGCTCTATTCAGAATTCTCTGTCTGTTGCTGAGAAGATGATGGAAAAGGCTTGTTATTGCTTAGCCTGTTTCTTCCACCATTATTAAAGCCTTGTTGAGGCTTTTGTTGATCCTTCCACGAGAAATTTGGATGATTTCTCCATGATGAATTATAGGTCTTTCCATAAGGTTCACCCATGTAATTAACCTCTGCCATTGCAGGGTTCTCAGGATCATAAGCTTCTTCAGAAGCTTCCTCTTTAGTATGTTGGATGCATTTTGCCATCCATTCAGACTTTGAGAGATCATGTTGACTTGCTGAGTCAACACTTTGTTCTGAGCCAATATGGCGTTCAGAGCATCGATTTAAAGAACTCCCTTCCTCTGAGGCGTCCCACTATTCACGAAATTCCTCTCAGAAGTGTACATGAATTGGTTATTTACAACCATGTCAATAAGTTCTTGAGCTTCTGCAGGCGTTTTCTTTAGGTGAATGGATCCACCTGCAGAATGGTCCAATGACATTTTGGAAAACTCAGATAGACCATCATAGAATATATCTAATATGGTCCATTCTAAAAACATGTCAGAAGGACACTTTTTGGTCATCTGCTTGTATCTTTCCCAAGCTTCATAGAAGGATTCACCATCTTTTTGCTTGAAGGTCTGAACATCCACTCTAAGCTTGCTCAGTTTTTGAGGAGGAAAGAATTTATCCAAGAAGGCCGTGACCAGCTTATCCCAGGAGTCCAGGTTATCTTTAGGTTGTAAGTCCAACCATGTTCTAGCTCTGTCTCTTACAGCAAAAGGGAAAAGCATGAGCCTGTAGACTTCAGGATCTACTCCATTCGTCTTTATAGTCTCACAAATCTACAAGAACTCAGTTAAAAACTAGTAAGGATCTTCAGATGGAAGTCCATGAAACTTGCAGTTCTGTTGCATTAGAGCAACTAATTGAGGTTTCAGCTCAAAATTGTTTGCTCCAATGGCCAGAATGGAGATGCTTCTTCCATCAAATTTGGAAGTTAGTTTAGTGAAATCACCAAGCATCCTCCTTGCATTATTGTTGTTGGGTTCGGCTGCCATCTCCTTTTCTTGTTCGAAAATTTCAAAAAGGTTGTCTCTGGATTGTTGTAATTTAGCTTCTCTTAATTTCCTCTTCAGAGTCCTTTCAGGTTCAGGATCAGCTTCAACAAGAATGCCTTTTTCCTTGTTCCTGCTCATATAGGGAAGAAGAGAACAAGAAAAGAAAGAGGAATCCTCTATGTCACAGTATAGAGATTCCTTTATGTTAGCAGAAGAATGAATAGATAGCGGCAGTGATTTGAGATGAAGAGAGGTGAAGAGAAGTGTTAGTAAATAAATAAATAAATAGAAGAAGGGGAGAGGGAAGAAATCCAAACACCAAAACCCAAATCCTACTCAAGTGTGAGAAATAATTTCAAGCATGGTTTTAAAAGATAAGAAACAAACAAAAAGTCAAATAGTTAGTTGAAAAAGATATTAAAGTCAAATTTGAAAAGATAAGAATATAAGAAGTTAGATAAGATATTTTTAAATTAAATTTTTGAAAAAGATAAAATTTTGAATAAGATATGATATAAAAGATAAGATAAGATAGATTTAATTTTTAAAATTAATTACTTAACTAACAAGAAATTAAAAGATAAGATTCTAGAATTTAAAGATTGAACCTTTCTTAACAAGAAAGTTACAAACTTCAAATTTTTGAATCAATCATATTAATTGTTAGCATAATTTTTGAAAATTTGAAATAAAATTAAGAAAAAGATTTTTGAAAAATAATTTTAAAAATTTTCAAAAAAATAGAAAAAATGAAAAAGATATGATTTTTGAAAAAGATGTTGAAAAGATAAGATTTTTAAAATTGAAAATTTGACTTGACTTACAAGAAATAACAAATTTTAAAAATTTTTGACTAAGTCAACTCAAATTTTCGAAATTTTGGAGAGAAATAAGGAAAAGATATTTTTTTATTTTTTAATTTTTTATGAGGAGAGAGAAAAACACAAAAATGACTCACAACATGAAAATTATGAATCAAAACTCATGATGCATGCAAGAACACTATGAATGTCAAGATGAACACCAAGAATACCTTGAAGATCATGATGAACATCAAGAATATAATTTTGAAAAATTTTTGATGCAAAGAAAACATGTAAGACACCAAACTTAGAAATCTTTAATGCATGGACTCTAACAAACAAAAAATGCATATGATAAACAACAAACAACACAAAACAAGAAAATCATCAAGATCAAACAAGTAGACTAACCAAGAACAACTTGAAGATCATGAAGAACACTATGAATGCATGGAATTTTCGAAAAACTAATGCATAAATTTTAAAAAAACATGCAATTGACACCAAACTTAAAAATTGACTTAAGACTCAAACAAGAACACAAAATATTTTTGGTTTTTATGATTTTGTGATTTTTTGTATTTTTATTATTTTTTTTGAAAATTATATTTTTGAAAAACGAAAAATAAAGAAAAATTTTGAAAGAATTTTTGAAAATTTTTTTTGAAAGGAAAATAAAAAGAAAATTACCTAATCTGAGCAACAAGATGAACTGTCAGTTGTCCATACTCGAATAATCCCCAGCAATGGCGCCAAAAACTTGGTGGAAGGAATTGTGATCATCAACTATGGCTCCAATAATTTGGTAGCTCTCACACGTGAATTACACTTAGTCACAACTCCGCACAACTAACCAGCAAGTGCACTGGGTCGTCCAAGTAATACCTTACGTGAGTAAGGGTCGATCCCATAGAGATTGTTGGTATGAAGCAAGCTATGGTCATCTTGTAAATCCCAGTTAGGTGGATTTAACTAATTTAAGAGATTATTGGTTTAAATAAAAATAATAAAATAAACAGAAAATAAAGATAGAGTTACTCATGTAATTCAATGGTGGGAATTTCAGATAGGTGTATGGAGATGCCTGTCCCTGTTGAATCTCTGCTTTCCTACTACTTTCATCCAATCCTTCTAACTCCTTTCCATGGCAAGCTATATGTAGGGCATCACTGTTGTCAATGGCTACATTCCATCCTCTCAGTGAAAAAGGTCCAAATGCTCTGTCACAGCACGGCTAATCATCTGTCGGTTCTCAATCAGGTTGGAATAGAATCCAGTGATTCTTTTGCGTCTGTCACTAACGCCCAGCCTTCAGGAGTTTGAAGCTCATCACAGTCATTCAATCCCGGAATCCTACACGGATTACCACAGACAAGGTTAGACTTTCTGATTCCCATGAATAACGCCATCAATTCTAGCTTATACCATGAAGATTCTGATTAAGGAATCCAAGAGATATGCGCCCGGTCTAAGGTAGAACGGAAGTGGTTGTCAGTCACGCGCGTTCATAGATGAGAATGATGATGAGTGTCACGGATCATCACATTCATCAAGTTGAAGTGCAACGAATATCTTAGAATAGGAATAAGTCGAATTGAATAGAAAATAATAGTAATTGAATTAAAACTTGAGGTACAACAGAGCTCCACACCCTTAATCTATGGTGTGTAGAAACTCCACCGTTGAAAATATATAAGTGAAAGGTCCAGGCATGGCCGAATAGCGAGCCCCCAAGATCTAAGAACTAGACGTCCAGAGATGTCTAATACACTAGTAAAAAGTCCTATTTATAATAAACTAGCTGCTAGGGTTTAGAAAAGTAAGTAATTGATGCATAAATGCACTTCCGGGGCCCACTTGGTGTATGTTTGGGCTGAGCTTGAATGTTACACGAGCTGAGGCTTATCTTGGAGTTGAACGCCAAGTTGTAACGTGTTTTGGGCGTTCAACTCTGGTTCGTGACGTGTTTCTGGTGTTTGACTCCAGAATGCAACATAGAACTGGCATTGAGCACCAGTTTACGTCGTCTAATCTCGAACAAAGTATGGACTATTATATATTTCTGGAAAGCTCTAGATGTCTACTTTCCAACGTCGTTGAGATCGCGCCATTTGGAGTTCTGTAGCTCCAGAAAATCCATTTCGAATGCAGGGAGGTCAGATTCCAACAGCATCAACAGTCCTTTGTCAGCCTTTTATCAGAGTTTTGCTCAGGTCCCTCAATTTCAGCCAGAAAATATCTGAAATTACAGAAAAACACACAAACTCATAGTAAAGTCCAGAAATGTGAATTTAACATAAAAACTAATGAAAGCATCCCTAAAAGTAGCTAGATCATACTAAAAAATACCTAAAAATAATGCAAAAAAGCGTATAAATTATCCGCTCATCAGGTAGCACTTCCCTTATCCAGATTACTGCAGAAGGATATTGAGTTCGAGTTCAGTGAGGATTGCAAACAAGCGTTTTATAAGCTGAAGACCCACCTAACTCAAGCTCCAATTGTGAGAGGACCAGACTGGAGCCAGCCGTTTGAAATCATGTGCGATGCTTCCAACCATGCAGTAGGAGCAGCGCTGGCTCAGCGTGAAGGTAAGGATCCTTTTGTTATTGCTTATGCATCTAAGACTTTAGACGCTGCCCAATCCAATTATACTACTATTGAAAAACAGCTTCTTGCTATTGTTTTTGCTCTGGATAAATTCCGAGCTTATTTACTTGGTACTAGAGTAGTAGTGTATTCGGACCATGCAGCTTTAAAGTATTTATTAGCTAAAAAGGAGTCCAAAACAAGGCTCATACGTTGGATACTGCTATTACAAGAATTTGATTTAGAAATAAAGGATAGGAGTGGTAACCAGAATCTAGTGGTGGACCACTTGAGTCGCCTTGAGCACATTAGGGATTATTCTACTCCTATAGATGATAATTTTCCATTTGATAACCTGCAAGCAGTATCTGAAGTAGTCCCTTGGTACGCACCTGTAGCTAATTATCTAGTCAGTCGCACATTTCCTCCACACTTTTCTAAGCATCAAAGAGACAAGCTGAAAAGTGAGTCTAAATATTATATATGGGATGACCCATATTTTTGGAGATGTGGCGCTGATCAGGTAATTAGACGTTGTGTGCCTCAATCAGAATTCCAGTCCATTTTAGAGGCCTGTCACTCATTTGAGAGTGGAGGACATTTTGGCCCTCAATGAACAGCTAGAAAGATCTTAGATTGTGGATTCTGGTGGCCTACTCTTTTTAGAGACGCTGCTGAGTTTTGTAAATCTTGTCTTCCTTGCCAAAAATTTGGTAATATATCCAGGAGGGATGAGATGCCTCAACAAATTATGCTTTTTTGTGAAATTTTTTATGTTTGGGGCATTGACTTCATGGGTCCGTTTCCAAATTCTAATGGTTATTTTTATATATTGTTAGCTGTGGATTACGTTTTCAAATGGGTGGAAGCAATTCCTACCTGCACTGATGATGCTAACACTGTTGTTTCCTTTGTGAGAAACCATATTATTTGTCGCTTTGGATCACCACAAGCAATCGTGAGCGATCAAGGCACCCATTTTTGTAACAAGAGACTCACAGGATTAATGAATAAGCATGGGATAATTCATAAGGTTGCAACAGCATACCATCCGCAGACCAATGGGCAAGCCGAGGTGTCAAACAGAGAGATAAAGTGTATCTTGCAGAAGATAGTCAAACCTCATAGAAAAGACTGGAGCACCAGGCTACAAGATGCACTATGGGCATATAGGAAAGCATATAAAACACCCATTGGGATGAGCCCTTTCCACTTAGTTTATGGAAAAGATTGTCATCTCCCAGTTGAAGTAGAGCACAGAGCCTTTTGGGCAGTCAAGGAGTTCAACATGGGGATTGAGGAAGCCGGAGCTGAAAGGAAGTTGCAACTGCAAGAACTGGAGAGCCTTCGCCTAGAAGCTTATGAGAACTTGAGAATATACAAGGAGAAAATGAAGGTTGTACATGATCAGCACCTCATGAGAAAAGAGTTCCAGCATGGGGATTTGGTCCTCCTTTACAAATCTCGACTGAGGTTCATGCCAGGCAAGTTAAGATCAAGATGGGAAGGTCCATACAGAGTAGAGAAGGCCGAACCATACGGAGTTTATCACCTAAGCCATCCTTCAAGCTTTGAACTTATCAAAGTTAATGGACAACGTCTGAAGCTGTACTATGGCGAGAAGATGCAGAAAAACAAGGAGCTTGAGATCTTCCTCTTGGAAGATCCCCACATGGCAAAAGATTGAGCTAGTGGAGCGTCCAACTTACAGACGTTAAAGCAAAGTGCTAGGTGGGAGACAACCCACCATGGTATGTGATGATATACCCATTTTTCAAGCTAATTTCACTTGTTTTATTAGTCTTTCTGCACTTTCTTGCATCCTAAGTAAGTGATTTGGAGTGAAAATGCATAACTTTTTAAATCAAACAACCACCATGAAATTAATGTTAACTCATGAGGTTTAAGCTAATTTTAATTGAATTTTAATTGATTTATAAGCCTTGTGAATTTAGTGATACTTGGAGTGGATGTTTTGGTTTATTTTAGGTGAAGAAAAGAATAAAAGAGAAAAGCGTGGCCTAAGAAAGCGTGACCGAAGGAGAAGAAAACGTGGTCAAAGGAAGGAGAAGTGTGCCGCATGTAAAGATGGGAGGCAAGCATTGCCCTCCACAAGGGCACACTGCCCTCTAGGAGGGCAACATAAGGGAACAAAGCATAAAAGGCAACTCTGCCCTGCCCACTACAAGGGCAGAGCACAAATCTGTGCCTTGGAATCAAGAAGAACAAAATGTTGCCCTGCCCTCCACAAGGGCAGTATCGGGCTCACCAAGGGGAGAAAATCAAAGGAAAATGTCTACAATGCTTGCCACAAGAGTTGAACACGGGACCATGAGGAAGCAAGGAACTAGGCTCCATTATGGTGCCAAGAAAGCCAAGGAAATTGAGTAGCGTGTGTTCCTGCCATGATTCGAACGCGGGACTTCAGTTTGGAAACACTGCCCTGCCCTCCGCGAGGGCAGGGCAGCATTTTGTCGTGGCATGAATCTGGCACACCAAGGCACGATTCTGGCGCACCACAGCACAATTCTGGCGCACCAACATTTTCTGCCCTGCTCTCCGCGAGGGCAGGGCAGCATCCTGTGCACCAAGGCTGCACCACGCTGCACCACGCACGCACCAAGCACCAAATCCTGCCCTGCCCTCCACAAGGGCAGGGCAGCCTCCTGGAAGCTATCACTTTTGGGCCAAAAATTGAATTAAAAATCCAATTTAATTTATTTCTTCACCAAATCAAAAGTCCATCCAAATCCCAAAATCCAAGAATAGAAAGTGTATAAATAGGAGCTAGTTTGATGTAATTAGGACCTTTGGCTTGACTTTTGATCTTTGCACTTTCTTTGAGCTTTGAATTTTATTTTTGCACTTGGGAACTTCTCTTGGTGTCTTCACTGAGATTTCAGAGAATTGGGGAGGAGAATTGATCTCTCTTCTTCCTCGTTCTTGCTTGGGCATTTTAATTTTCTTTTTTTGAGTTTTGGGTGTGAAGAATTGAGGAAATTCTATCTCAATCTCCATTCAAAATCTCTTTAAACATCTTTCTGCACAATTGAGTTTAATTTCAATTTCCTTTACTGCTTCTTCTTCATTTTCTTGTCAATTGCTTTGAGACTTGGATCTAGGAAGGTAATTGAGATCTAGGCTCTGCTACCTAGTCTCTGGAGTCCTGAGATCCCAATTTACTTTTGGTTCTTCTATGAACCCTGCTGCACTTTAATTTCAATTTCTGTTTGAATTCTAATTGCTTCTAATTCAATTTCTGCTCTATTAATTGTGACAATTCAATCTCTCTTTGTTTAGATTCTGCAATCCCAGTCCTCGAATCCCTTTTACATTCAAGCCATTTACATTCCTTGCCATTTAAGGTACTACAATTTACATTTCTTGCACTTTAAGTTTCAGTCATTTACTTTCTTGTTCTTTAAGATTCAGCAAGTTTATTTTCCTATTCTTTAATTTACTGTAATTCTCCCTTCTCCCTTTATATTCCAAGCAATTTAGCTTCTGTTAAATACAACCCACTCAACCAAAACTTGATTCGCTTGACTAAATCAACCACTAAACTAAAATTGATCAATCCTTCAATCCATGTGGGATCGACCTCACTCATGTGAGTTATTATTACTTGATGCGACCCGGTACACTTGCCGGTGAGTTTTGTGTTGGATCTTTTTCCACACATCAAGTTTTTAGCGCCGTTGCCGGGGATTGAAATAGATTGACAATGATTAAGTGAAGTGGAGATCTAGATCAAGCATTTTTTTTCTGTTATTTTAATTTTGACTAACATACTAACTGTTTGAGAAATTGCCTCTATTAACTCGCTAACAATTTATCTCAATTAACTGCATTCAAGTCTCAAGCGTGCTGTTGTTTGGTCATCTTGATTGTTTGCGTACGAGTTGCTACAGACAAAGGATATCATGACATGAAGCCACCACTTATTACACTCATCAAGAACAATTGTTCTTATGACGGAAATCCATTAGAAGATCCTCAACAGCACATATCTACTTTCCTGATAACTTGTAATGCGGTCAAAACCGATGGTCCAGATCATGACACTTACAAGATCCTGTTATTCCCTTTCTCATTAAAGGGTGAAGCTGCACAATGGTTTAAAACTTTTCCCCAAGGAAGTATCACTAGTTGGGATGATTTGGTCACCAAATTTCTGGCCAAATTCACCTCATCTAGACAGATCATCCAGCTGAAAGAGGAGGAACATCTATTCACACAAGGGGACGAAGAACCACTCTTCAAGGCCTGGGAAAGATACAAGAAAGCGACTGATAAAGTGGGCTTCCGAGCTTTCTATGAAGGATTGACCCCAGAAACAAGAAAAGCAGTAGACTACTTCTCAGATGGCCTACTCAAAGCAACAACAACTACCCAAGGAATTGCAGACTTCAATGACAAAGGAGTCAACAACCAACATTCATTTGAGAAACCACAAAATGCAATCTCAGAAAAAGAAGTGACGAATATTGAAGGGGTGAATGCGTTCAAAGACCTAAACAGACAAATGCACCATCAACCACAACAAAACATGGAGCTGTCTGCTGCAGTAAATGCCAAATTTCCACCATGGAGACCCCATTCTTATCTGAGAATGAGGGAGTCTCAACATCAAGAACAAGGAAGTTTCCACCAAGGCAACTCCATGACCACAAACAATCAACATCACCCACCCACTAATACCACTCAAAGCCAATACTCACAACACAGACACTCCCAGACTCATCTCAACTGGAAAAGGAACGAGTACCAAAATCACAAACCAAGGGACTTCAATTATAACAACCCCAACTTCACAAACCAACAAAAACACCATTACAGCAATAACAACCACTACATGCCACCATCACACCCTCTCTTCCAACCTTTAACATCTCATAACCAACCAATCTCACAAGACTCTCAGAGAATCACAGACTTGGAGATCCTAATAGAGAGAATGATGAAACACCAAAGAAAAACACAACAAGAAATTCTTTCAAGGAAAGACAGAGGATAAAACTAAAGAAAAGCAGAAAATCCCCACTGGAAAGTTTTCACTAGGGGATCGAGTGATGATCAACATTCAAACCATGAAGGTATCCCCACAGTTGTCTGATCACTACATTGTGACTAAGATCATTCCACAAGAATTTATAGAGGTCATCAAAGAGGAAACCGGAAGGAAGTTCACAGTGAAGAATGACAAGCTAAGGCACTGTGATTTTCAACCTCCATGATCAGCAAAAATAGAAGATGTCAAGCTAGTGACAATAAAAGAGCGCTTGTTGGGAGGCAACCCAACCTGAGGTAGTTTTCTTTTTATAGCTTTTTCAATAAAAATGTTGAATAATTAGTATGGATTGCAAGGAGCTAAGTTTGGTGTTGCACACCAAAACAATTTAAGGGAGAATGAAAGATTCTAAGTTTGGTGTTCCACCAGAAATCTCATTTAAAAACACATTCCCACCTCTTGCATGATGCTAGCTCCAAGCAACCAAACACATTATTCGACTGTTTAATTGCTTTCTAGCTTTAATTTCATTAACCTTTAGCAAGGACACAAGGTTTCACAAATGGTTAAAATTGTTGCATAAGAGGCAGTGGCAAACAATTAAGTTTGGTGTTCCCACACCAAAATCAATCCAGGAATCACATTCAGTTTATGCATACTAACCATATAGTTAAGGGCTTGAGAAGCAAGCAACTTTGAGAATTATGCAGGACATGAGTCAACACTTGAAGACATTATGCATCTTAACTCAAAGAGAACACAACAGAAGGAAGAATCAAAGGGCTGCAACTTCAAAGGTTGTATCTAAACTTAATCCTTGCTGTTGTGAAATGTTTTGGATCTGGAAACCATTATATGTCTTGCTAAAGTGTTTATCTAGTTGCAAGTGAAATTGTTTGTTAAAATTGCCAAATCTGCATAATGCTTGTTATCCATCACTTAGCTTGAAATTTGTTTTGTTGCCCATATGCTTAAATAAAAGAGACTTGTTTGAATTGAAAAGAGAAATATCCAATGTTGCATAAGTAAGAATGGAAGTTAGTGGTGGTATATGTGTTTGATTAAATGCATAACTCATGAAATAATTGTTGCATAATATCATTCTCATTCAAATGTGAGTTAGCTTGCTGTTACAAAGACTCTTATCAATAATGAAAAAGCCCTTGGGAACAAAAACAGAAAGAAAAGGAAGAAGAAAAAGCCAAAATGGCAAGATAAAAGGAAGAAGAAAAAGCCAAAGTGGCAAGAAAAACAAAGAATAAAGGTTGGACACCAATAGCTTGGACCCTAGGACATATGCCTGTGGTGTTCTTGTACTAAGATATGCTTGGATGAGTAAATTCTAAGGGGTATTTTAAAACCCGGTCACTTAGATCAACTGATTTGGGATGGCCAATTGAAAATCCACAATAAAGAGCAACTTAGATACAGAACATTTAGTTATCCAAAGAGATGCTGGGCATCAATGATCCTAGGAAGAATTAGTGAGCCATGTGTCTGTGGTGGAAAGATGTTGAGTAAAAGAAAAAAATAAAGCCAAAGGCTAATACTGCAACATTAGACACCAAACCTCTAAAAGAATAATAAGCTTGTTAAGCATTATAAGCCAAGAAAAGTTAGCAAGGGAGTAATTAAAAAGTGAGTCCTCTAACAGCAAGTTTAGCAAGTCTTTGAGGAAAGATGTACATTATGTAACAGCAACAATAATTGAGTTATCATTGTCTGCATAAAGATCCCATAAATCAAGTTCTGCTATATGCCTAATAAGGATATGTGTTCTTTTCTTATTCATTTCAATTGCTCTTAATTTTGATGCTTGCTTGGGGACAAGCAAGATTTAAGTTTGGTGTTGTGATAACAAGTCATCATATACCCATTTTTTAGGCTAATTTCACTTGTTTTATTAGTCTTTCTGCACTTTCTTGCATCCTAAGTAAGTGATTTGAAGTGAAAATGCATAACTTTTTAAATCAAACAACCACCATGAAATTAATGTTAACTCATGAGGTTTAAGCTAATTTTAATTCAATTTTAATTGATTTATAAGCCTTGTGAATTTAGTGATACTTGGAGTGGTTGTTTTGGTTTATTTTAGGTGAAGAAAAGAATAAAAGAGAAAAGCATGGCCTAAGAAAGCGTGACCGAAGGAGAAGAAAACGTGGTCAAAGGAAGGAGAAGTGTGCCGCATGTAAAGAGGGGAGGCAAGCATTGCCCTCCACAAGGGCACACTGCCCTCTAGGAGGGCAACGTAAGGGAACAAAGCATAAAAGGCAACTCTGCCCTGCCCACTACAAGGGCAGAGCACAAATCTGTGCCTTGGAATCAAGAAGAACAAAATGTTGCCCTGCCCTCCACAAGGGCAGTATCGGGCTCACCAAGGGAAGAAAATCAAAGGAAAATGTCTACAATGCTTGCCACAAGAGTTGAACACGGGACCATGAGGAAGCAAGGAACTAGGCTCCATTATGGTGCCAAGAAAGCCAAGGAAATTGAGTAGCGTGTGTTTCTGCCATGATTCGAACGCGGGACTTCAGTTTGGAAACACTGCCCTGCCCTCCGCGAGGGCAGGGCAGCATTTTGTCGTGGCATGAATCTGGCACACCAAGGCACGATTCTGGCGCACCAAGGCACGATTCTGGCAGCACCAGCAGCGCACCATAGCACAATTCTGGCGCACCAACATTTTCTGCCCTGCCCTCCGTGAGGGCAGGGCAGCATCCTGCGCACCAAGGCTGCACCACGCCGCACCACGCACGCACCAAGCACCAAATCCTGCCCTGCCCTCCACAAGGGCAGGGCAGCCTCCTGGAAGCTATCACTTTTGGGCCAAAAATTGAATTAAAAATCCAATTTAATTCATTTCTTCACCAAATCAAAAGCCCATCCAAATCCCAAAATCCAAGAATAGAAAGTGTATAAATAGGAGCTAGTTTGATGTAATTAGGACCTTTGGCTTGACTTTTGATTTTTGCACTTTCTTTGAGCTTTGAATTTTATTTTTGCACTTGGGAACTTGTCTTGGTGTCTTCATTGAGATTTCAGAGAATTGGGGAGGAGAATTGATCTCTCTTCTTCCTCGTTCTTGCTTGGGCATTTTTAATTTCCTTTTTTTGAGTTTTGGGTGTGAAGAATTGAGGAAATTCTGTCTCAATCTCCATTCAAAATCTCTTTAAACATCTTTCTGCACAATTGAGTTTAATTTCAATTTCCTTTACTGCTTCTTCTTCATTTTCTTGTCAATTGCTTTGAGACTTGGATCTAGGAAGGTAATTAAGATCTAGGCTCTGCTACCTAGTCTCTGGAGTCCTGAGATCCCAATTTACTTTTGGTTCTTCTATGAACCCTGCTGCACTTTAATTTCAATTTCTGTTTGAATTCTAATTGCTTCTAATTCAATTTCTGCTCTATTAATTGAGACAATTCAATCTCTCTTTGTTTAGATTCTGCAATCCCAGTCCTCGAATCCCTTTTACATTCAAGCCATTTACATTCCTTGCCATTTAAGTTACTGCAATTTACATTTCTTGCACTTTAAGTTTCAGTCATTTACTTTCTTGTTCTTTAAGATTCAGCAAGTTTATTTTCCTGTTCTTTAATTTACTGCAATTCTCCCTTCTCCCTTTATATTCCAAGCAATTTAGCTTCTGTTAAATACAACCCACTCAACCAAAACTTGATTCGCTTGACTAAATCAACCACTAAACTAAAATTGCTCAATCCTTCAATCCCTGTGGGATCGACCTCACTGATGTGAGTTATTATTACTTGATGCGACCCGGTACACTTGCCGGTGAGTTTTGTGTTGGATCGTTTTCCACACATCAGTATGATCGTTCTCTGCACATTTCGTGCATCTGCATTTGCATCCAAAAAAAAAGCCACGCGACGCGACCGCATCAACGACGCGTCCGCGTCGCAAGGAGAGGGGAGAAAATAAAAAACGAACAGAGAGTCATGCTGGAGCATGGCTGGAGGCGTGCCAGTGGCATAAAGTGTCCCACGCGACCACGTCGCTGACGTGTCCGCGTCATATGGGAATCATGGCCTCCCACGCGACCGCGTGCTCTGATTTTCGACGTAAAAAGGGATGCACAACGAAATATTGTGCGAGAGTGGTGGTGGAATGGTGCTGGACGCACCAACCCTATCACGCGACCACGTCGCTGACGCGTCCACGTCATCTCTTCTGTAGCCCACTCACGCGATCGCATGACCTACGCGATCGCGTCACCCCAAATTTGGCAAATATATCAATTTGAACAGAGAGTTGTGCAGGTGCGAGGAAGTAGCATGAACAATGTCACGCGACCGCGTCAACCTAATTGAAGCGCAATCACGCGAACGCGTGCCCCACGCGTCCGCGTCGCTTGCACCGCACAGCTCAACCAAAATTGCCAAAATATCTTATCTTTCTCTCCTCCAAATCCTAATTTTTCTTTTCCCTCCTTATTTCTTCCTTCTCCCTTCTTCCTTCTATCTCACCTTTCACTCTCTCTCTCACCTCCATTAACAAGGTTTTATTTTCTTCTTCCCTCCTTCCTTTTCTATCATTCCTCTTATTTTATATGTTATTTTCTTTTCTTTTCTTTTTCTTTTCATTATCCATATTTTCTTTCTTCTTCTTTCCTTTTTACATGTTGTTAGAAATTTATTTGAGTCATTATTCCTCATTATATGCTTGTGGATTGTTGCATATTATTTGGCAATTACATATTATTTTCTTTAAAGGGTTGCTTGCATGTTTGCTTTAATACTTTCTATACCTTATTTACCATGCATGCTATGTGTTTGTGAAAAAGCCCATATGGCATTATGCACTTCTCTATTATACTTCCTACTATTCAAAGCATGTTTTTCACAAATTCCCTTTACTATTTTGTTAACTGAATTTAATTGCCAATACAAATGTGATAGTTTGTTACGAAGTGATGCTTGATCTATGCTACTCATGCCCTTGCCGGCATGCCAATAAACATCTTGCATCTACTTCCCTATCGTGCACTTATTCTATTCCCTTTCTTGATCTTTTCACATGTTGTCATGACCATGTGTTTATTTTATTCATCTTTACCGTGCATTGATTTTCACTTACTCTATCCCCTTCCTTGCTTTATTTCTTTGGATTTAACTTACTTTCTCTTCCCTTTTTCAGAATGGCCACCAAGAAAGGCAAAGAGAAAGCTACCCCTAAACCCACAGCAAGGAAAGGATCAACAAAAAGAATTAAAAGGATTATCAAGGTTGATGAAAAGGAGAGAGCCTTCCCAGCCAAGGACACTACACGATTCCCAAATCGCTACTGTGAGCAGATGTTTCCTATTCTGGCAGCTCGAAATTACAACAATGAACACCTTCTTATCCTTCTGCCTCGTATCGCTGAATTTGTTGAGCCACAAATTGCACAAAGACATTGGGGATTCTTACAGAGACAGCCACAACAGGTTAATCTTTCTTGGGTTGTT
This sequence comes from Arachis duranensis, assembly GCF_000817695.3. Classification (NCBI taxonomy): domain Eukaryota; kingdom Viridiplantae; phylum Streptophyta; class Magnoliopsida; order Fabales; family Fabaceae; genus Arachis; species Arachis duranensis. The sequence goes on from NC_029781.3 coordinate 58,618,957, forward strand.
GAGTTCTACTCCAACTTCCACCTGCCGACTCTGCAGTCCGTCTATTTACGCCAGAAGCAAGTCCCCATTATAGAAGAGGCCATACAGCAAGCCTTAGATCTCCCACCTGCTCCAGAAGGATTGGACGCCTTTCAGAAAGCCGCAATCAAGCGCCAGGCATACACATTTGACTAGGACGCTGTTCTCAGAGTTATCGCTCGACCTGGCAGTAAATGGATCTTCGGATACCATCGTTCCAGTCCTAAGGGAATCTCGGCTTCTGCACTCACCTTAGAGGCTCACGTATGGGCACAGATTATGTCCCATTACGTCTTCCCGAGTACTCATGAGTCCTCCTTCACAGCAAACATGGCCGTTCTACTATGGTGCATCCTCACAGACCAGCCTCTTAATTTACCAAGACATATCCGAAATGCTATGGAACATGTGCAGATCACGGGCAACCTTTCTTTCCACGCATTGGTCTCTGATCTTATCTCAGCAGCCGGAGTATCCTACAGAGCTGGAGACACCAAAGTCATTCTTTCACGGGATGATCAATATGTCCCTAACGGGAGATATCTCAGGCCACAACTTGCCACTACCAGCCAGTCCACAGAGGATGCTGCAGCTCTTCCCCCATCTACTAGTCAGCTGCTGCATCAAATACTGAAGCGGTTGGAAGCACACGAAAAGAAAGCCAAGCTCTGAGAGCGCCGCAACCGACACCGTTTCAACTACCTCAAGGAGTTCCTCACAGGCAATCACAGACCCGATGACGATCCAAGCGCTCCGGACTCCACTTCCTTCACCAGCACAGGGAGCCATGATAGCCCCGACTCTGGAGACACTACCACCAGCCCACCACTGTTCCTGACAGATGGCACCAAAGACGGTGCAAAGCCTTAAGTGTGGGGAGGTCGGTCAGTACCTGACTTCCGAAGGTAATTTCTCTTCCTTAGCACCAATAAATTAGGATATTTTAGTTAGATTTTCTTTCTTTTATAGAATAGGATAAATTGCATAGTAATAGGTTAGTTGCATGAATGTTCTAGTTGATTGAAAAGACAATAAGTTTCTTCTACAAAACTATCTTTGGAACAAAATTTCACTAATTTTAATCAAAACTCTTATGTTAAAATTGCTTGAAGTTGTATTTGGAACATGGTTTTTTAGCTAAAGAACACACAACCTGTGAAAATTTGAGCCTTTGTGCATGGTTACATTATTCAACCATAATTATTTTATTCTTGTGTGTTTACTTCTCTATGATTGTAATCTATATTTTGTTTTATCCTATATGTCCAATATTTATTATGTTTATATGCTCGCATGTGATTGAGGCCATTATTTGTTTAAACTCACCTATCCAAATTAAGCCTACCCTTTTCAATTACCTTTGTTAACCACTTTGAGCCTTTAAATCCCATTTGTTCTATTTTTTTCACCACATTACTAGCCTTAAGCGGAAAAACAATTGTATATCCCAAATTGAATCTTTGGTTAGCTTGAGATAGAATTGTGTATGCTAGTTAAGTATGGGAAATTGTGGGAACAAAAGTTATTAAGGGAATGTGTCATGATAATACAATGGGAATTTGGATACCTACTCATATGAAACTATAAGAATTAAAAATCTATGTGCATTGATAAGCTATATTTATTTTTATGTCTATAAAAAAATCAATAAATAAATAAGGGGGCAAAATTATCCCAAGGTTGAATTAAAAATTCAAAGATCAATGCACATATGATAAATTTAATACATGAGTATGGAATGTAAAAGGGAATTCTAGGTAGCTAGGTATGAATTCTAAAGTTGTATAAAATATATAGGTTGGGTTAAAGCTGTGTTAATTAAAGATTCAATTTATAAGCTCACTTAACCATATATGTATCCCTATCCTTACCTTGGCCCCATTACAACCTTGAAAAGCCCTCATGATATTTGCATTGGTATATTAACTGTTGTTGATTGGTTAGGAGAAAAACAAAAGTTAGAAAGCATGATTAGAGAAGGATAGAGTGATTACCCAATACACTAGAGAGATTAGAGCGTACATACATCATCAGTGAGGGTTCAATGCTTGAATTTCCATGTTCCCTGCTTTCTTGAGCTAGCTTCTTGCACTTTTATCTGTCTTACTGTATAATGATAGAATTAGTGGAATTTGATTTGTAATTGTTTTGAAGATCTTATTTACTTTTGATCAAGTGGGCAAGAATCATATAGTTGCATTCATATATATAGGTTGCATTGCATTGCATGAGTTTCTACATGTTCATACTTGCTTGTCTTATCTCCTTTAATTAAGCATGAGGACATGCTAATGTTAAAGTGTGGGGAGGTTGATAAACCACTATTTTATGGTTTATATTGTGTTTAATTGTGTGGTTTTATCATAATCCTTACCCACTTATTCATTAATTTAGCATGCATTTATATTTCCTTCCTGAATTTATTACATGATTGAAAAGTGCTTCCTAGAGACTTTTAATTATGCATTTTAATTTTCCGTTATTTCATTCGATGTCGTAATCTGTGTGTTAAGTGTTTCAGGCTTTATAGGGCATGAATGAGTTGGAGATTGAAAAGGAAGCTAGCAAAAATGGAAGGAACACGAGAAATTGAGGAGATAACCAGCGAGAAGTAACGCGGCCGCATGGCTCACGCGTTCGCGCGAAAGAGGAGAAATCGCAGTGATGCGGCCGCATGGCTCACGCGACCGTGCGGAATGGAAAAGCACAAGTGACGCGGAAGCTTGGACGACGCGAATGTGCGGCAAGGAAAAACGCGAATGACGCGACCGCATGGATGATGCGATCGCATGACGTGCGCGATCTGCATAATCTGCAGAATTCACTGGGGGCCATTTTGGACCTTATTTTGACCCAGTTTTCGGCCCAGAACAGCAGACTAGAGCTAGAGAACATGCAGAAACCAGAACAACAATTCAATATACACAGTTTTAGTTTTAGATCTAGTTTTTACTCCTCCTTTAGGTTTTTCTCTCTAGATATTCATAGTTCTTAGGATTTTATTTTTCTACCACTTTTTGCATTGGGATATTGAGAAGAGTTATTACCTCATCAAGACTTCGTCATTCTAGTTCGTTTTCTTTACTTGGATTTACTCTTCCATGTCCTTTGCTTTGTTAATTTTACCATTGGAATATTTTTAGGATTATTTAATACAAGGATTACTTTTATTTTTAATTGATTATTTTTTTTATTTACAATGTCTTTCCTTAATTCCTTTTTATATGTTATGAATTTTACATTCACAATGAGCGAGTAGTTTTCTAACTTGATGGGGGTTGATTAAAAGGAACCCTTGAGTTGGAAGGCTTGAAAGAAAGATTATAATTGGGTTATTGTTGGCTTGCCCTCTAGTCACTAACACCAACCCCTATTAATTAAGTGGGTTGCAACTTGTGAACGGGCATAGCATCCCAACTTGTTTGACTTTCCCTTACCAAGTAAGAGATAACTAAACAGGATAACCTTTAATTATCAATTAATCTAGAGAGTAATCCAACAACAGCGGGGCTTCCAACTAATCAACTCCCAGTCAAGGCTTTTATTTACTTTATTCAAATTCTCCAATTTGATTTCCTGTTTACTCAACTCAAACCTTTTTGAAAACATCTGATTAATAAAATAGCACACTTTTCTGCAACTCGTTGGGAGACGACCTGGGATTCATACTCCCAGTATTTTAATTTTAAATTCATGTGACACCTTTATAAATTGATAAGTGGATTTCTGGTGACTTCAAAACTATACTTGCAACGTATATATTTTAATAATTTTTAATTCACTAATTTCCGCCGCATCACTGAGCCCACTAAAGATTGTAACTACTTCAACTCAAGATCTAAGGCCGATATCCAGGACTTGGAGAACTCACTAGAAGATCAAGAAGAGTAGTATATATAGGAGTAGTTTTGAACTATACACAAGCTTGGCACTTTGGAGAACTACCCTCTGTATATTTACTTTTCTGCACTTTGAGCTAAGCATGTATTATTTTTTGCCATTTTCCATTTCTAGAGCTATGAACAACTAAACCCCTTTCATTGGGTTAGGGAGCTCTGTTGTAATTTGATAGATCAATTATAGTTTTCATTCTTCTTCTTCTTTCTTCTCTTTTGATTTACTAGAAAGCTTTCAATCTTAATTCAATTGGTTAGTTGTCTTGGAAAAGAAACTCTCCATAGTTGGGTCTCCTCTGAGCCTTGGAAAAGGGATAAGGAGATCATGCTAGAAATGCTTTCTCATGTTGGACCAAATTGGGGTCTGGGCGGATATAGTGACATGTAATCTTCCCAACACTTTGATTTGGAAATACATGTGGTATAATCAGTTACCACACTTCATCTCTTCCCATGAGCAATTAAATCAAGGAATTGGACAATTGTTCAAGCTTAGAGAGATTGGGTTGCTAAGGAATTGGAACCCAATCACCTAAGATTGCTAAGGAGATTAATAGATGCTTTGATTGAGGAAGAGATGAAAATGAATTTGATCCGGAGAATACAACATCTACTAAGCGCAATGAATTCCCCATTTCTGATCTTACCCATTCTCTTTACTTTCTATCATTTATTTCCATGCTCATTCCCCCAAATCCCGATCTAAGATTCTGCACTTTATTTTCTACTATTTACTTTCCCGCCATTTTATTTTCTGCAATTCTCAAACTACATTCTATTTAGCTCAACTAGCATACTCTTCCAACTAAAGTTGCTTGACCAATCAATCCCTGTGGGATTCGACCTCACTTTATTGTGAGTTTTTACTTGACGATAATTCGGTGTACTTGCCGAAAGGAAATTTGTTGCGAGACAAGTTTTCGTGCATCAAGTTTATGGCACCGTTGCTGGGGATTGATTTTGTATCAACAATGATTATGTTGGAAGTTCACTAGATTGAGCATTTTTTCTTTGTTTGTTTACTTTATTCAGTCGTTTATCTTCAGTTTGTTTAGTTTCTTCCTCATCCCCTATACCCTCTCTGTTTTATTTCTTTCTTTGTTATTATTTAAAATTCTGCTCACTAACCCACTAACTGTTTGATAATTTGCACCATTCACACTAACAATCACTCTAACAAGAATAATCTCTTTATTTCATCTCTTGTTGTGTGCTTTGTTAGTTGCATGACAGGGAGAAGAGGGGGAGCTTCAACTTTCTTCAATTCAAAACCTGAAAGGACCCTCCGGAGACTAAGGAGGGAAGCAAGAGGGAAAGGAATTGTTGGTGCTGAGGAAGAGGAAGAGTATTTTGAAACAAACATGGAGGAGAATTTGGAAAACAATCATGAAGAAAAAGCTCACAACCATGCTAGAGAAGGCTCGGCAAATCATGCTAGGCAAGAGAGGAGAGTTCTAGGCTCTTACATAAATCCAAATCCAGGAAACTGTGGAAGTACCATCCAAAAGCCCACCATACATGCCAACAACTTTGAATTAAAACCCCAGCTCATCACCCTTGTTAAGAACAATTGCTCATTTGGAGGAAGTGCTCAAGAAGACCCCAATCAACATCTAACCACCTTCCTGAGAATTTGTGACACTGTAAAGTCTAATGGAGTCCACCAGATGTCTATAGGCTGCTTTTGTTCCCTTTTTTTGCTCAGGGACAAAGCATCCAAGTGGCTTGAATCCTTCCCAAAGGAGAGTTTAACAAATTGGGAAGATGTGGTGAACAAATTTTTGGCAAGGTTCTACCCTCCTTAAAGAATTAACAGGTTGAGAGCTAAGGTGCAAACTTTCAAGCAACAAGATGGTGAGACTCTCTATGAGGCATGGGAGAGGTTCAAGGACTTAACAAGAAGATGCCCACTAGATATGTTCAATAAATGGGTTCAACTTCACATTTTCTACGAAGGTCTTTCTTTTGAGTCAAAGAAGGCTGTAGACCATTCATTAGGGGGCTCTCTAAACAAGAAGAAAACCATTGAAGAAGCCATAGATGTCATTGAGATGGTAGCTGAGAATGACTACTTCTATGCCTCTGAAAGAAGCAACACTCAAGGAGTAATGGAGCTGAACCACATGGATGCATTGCTAGCTCAAAATAAGATGATCACCAAGCAGCTAGCAGATCTTACCAAGAAGGTGGAGGACAACCAAGTTGCAGCAGTCATCACTTCATCACCAGCTCAAGAAGGAGTGAATATAGGAGAAGAAGGTGATTGGAAAAGGCCAACTATGTTAGAAACTCACCTAGACAAATCCATGATCCCTACTCTAAAATTTACAACTCTGGATGGAGAAATCACCCTAACTTTGGATGGGAGAATCAACAAGACCAAGGCCAAGACCAGAGAAACCACAACCTCAATTCCAACAACAATGCAACTCACCAACATACCTCACAAAGATCCTATCAACACTCACCTAACCACCCTTCTCAACCACCTAATCTCAATCCATCATCACTAACTGAGGATAGACTTTCAAAGATTGAGACTCTACTTGAAGATATATGTAGAGAAGTCCAAGACAATAAGGTGTTTAAGGAAGAAGTGCGAGCCAATATCAAAAACCAAGGGGAAAACATCAAGAGACTAGAGTTCCAAGTAGGGTATCTATCTCAACAAATTCCCAAACCCACTGATGGATTTCCCAGCGACACGGAAAAGAATCCAAGAGGAGAACCAAAGAAAGTAAGGTGGGAAGAATGTAAGATGATCACCACAGGTGATGAGAGGAGTTTGGAGGAAGTAGAACACCTCCAAGATAGTCCAAAGGGAAACCATGAAGAAAGAAATCATGCACCCTAACTCACACTCAAGGAAGAGCTGAAGAAAAGGGAGATACTGAACCCATATGCACACATTCTCCAAAGGCTTAAGGGTGGTGTAGCAGGGAAAATGTATTCAAGGTTCCTTGACATGTTTGCATCTCTTGATGTAAATATACCATTCATTAAGGCCCTCCAGCAAATGCCCTCCTACATCAAGTATATAAAGGAGCTACTAGCCAGAAAGAGTTCATTGAAGGGTGGATAAACAATAAGGATGAATAGGGATTGCTGGTGGACGAAATTGTGATCACTACAACTTCGCACAACTAACCAGCAAGTGTACTGGGTCGTCCAAGTAATAAACCTTACACGAGTAAGGGTCGATCCCACAGAGATTGTTGGTATGAAGCAAGCTATGGTCACCTTGTAAATCTTAGTCAGGCAGACTCAAATGGGTATGGTGAAAAACGCATAAAACATAAAGATAAAGATAGAGATACTTATGTAATTCATTGGTGGGAATTTCAGATAAGCGCATGAAGATGCTGTGTCCCTTCCGTCTCTCTGCTTTCCTACTGTCTTCATCCAATCCTTCTTACTCCTTTCCATGGCAAGCTTATGCAAGGGTTTCACCGTTGTCAGTGCTACCTCCCATCCTCTCAGTGGAAATGTTCAACGCACCCTGTCACGGCACGGCTATCCATCTATCGGTTCTCGATCAGGCCAGAATAGAATCCAGTGATTCTTTTGCGTCTGTCACTAACGCCCCGCCTTCAGGAGTTTGAAACACGTCACAGTCATTCAGTCATTGAATCCTACTCAGAATACCACAGACAAGGTTAGACCTTCCGGATTCTCTTGAATGCCGCCATCAGTTCTAGCCTATACCACAAAGACTCTGATCTCACGAAATGGCTGGCTCGGTTGTCAGGCGAGCACTCGGTTGTCAGGCGATCAACCATGCATCGTGTATCAGGAATCCAAGAGATATTCACCCAATCTAAGGTAGAACGGAGGTGGTTGTCAGTCACACGTTCATAGGTGAGAATGATGATGAGTGTCACGGATCATCACATTCATCAAGTTGAAGAACAAGTGATATCTTAGAACAAGAACAAGCATGAGTAAATGACATAAAAATCCACTTCCGGGTCCACTTGGTGTGTGCTTGGGCTGAGCATTGAAGCCTTTTCGTGTAGAGACTCTTCTTGGAGTTAAACGCCAGCTTTTGTGCCAGTTTGGGCGTTTAACTCCCACTTTGGTGCCAGTTCCAGCGTTTAACGCTGGAATTCTTGAGGGTGACTTTGAACGCTTGTTTGGGCCATCAAATCTTGAGCAAAGTATGGACTATCATATATTGCTGGAAAGCCCAGGATGTCTACTTCTCAACGCCGTTGAGAACGCGCAAATTGGGCTTCTGTAGCTCCAGAAAATTTACTTCGAGTGCAGGGAGGTCAGAATCCAACAGCATCTGCAGTCCTTTTTAGTCTCTGAATCAGATTTTTGCTCAGGTCCCTCAATTTCAGCCAGAAAATACCTGAAATCACAGAAAAACACACAAACTCATAGTAAAGTCCAGAAAAGTGAATTTTAACTAAAAAATAATAAAAATATACTAAAAACTAACTAGATCATACTAAAAACATACTAAAAACAATGCCAAAAAGCATACAAATTATCCGCTCATAATTGGGTGAACTTTTTCAGATTGTGACTCAGCTTTGCTAGAGTCCCCAATTAGAGGTGTCCAGGGTTCTTAAGCACACTCTTTTTGCCTTGGATCACAACTTTATTTCTTTCTTTTTCGTTTTCTCCTTCTTTTAGCTCTTTTTTTTTCTTTTTTTTTTAATCACTACTTTTTCTTGCTTCAAGAATCATTTTAATGATTTTTCAGATCCTCAGTAACATGTCTCCTTTTTCATCATTCTTTCAAGAGCCAACATTCATGAACCACAAATTCAATAGACATATGCACTGTTTAAGCATACATTCAGAAAACAAAAATATTGCCACCACATCAAAATAATTAAACTGTATAAAATTCAAAATTCATGCAATTCTTCTCTTTT
>NC_029781.3:58628364-58629876 GCF_000817695.3 Arachis duranensis
TTGTATAAACTCTAACCATCCTCTAGCCACGGGTTTGAGATCATGCCTTCTCAATTGAACCGGCTTTCCTCTTAAATCTCTCTTCCATTGGGCGCCCTCTTCACAAATGCATGTGAGGACTTGGTCCAACCTTTGATCAAAGTTGACCCTTCTAGTGTAAGGATGTTCATCTCCTTGCATCATGGGCAAGTTGAATGCCAACCTTACATTTTCCGGACTAAAATCCACGTATTTCCCCCGAACCATAGTAAGCCAATTCTTTGGATTCGGGTTTACACTTTGATCATGGTTCTTGGTGATCCATGCATTGGCATAGAACTCTTGAACCATCAAGATTCCGACTTGTTGAATGGGGTTGGTAAGAACCTCCCAACCTCTTCTTCAGATCTCATGTCGGATCTCTGGATATTCACTCTTTTTGAGTTTGAAAGGGACTTCGGGGATCACCTTCTTCAAGGCCACAACTTCATAGAAGTGGTCTTGATGCACCCTTGAGATGAATCTTTTCATCTCCCATGACTCGGAGGTGGAAGCTTTTGCCTTCCCTTTCCTCTTTCTAGAGGTTTCTCCGGCCTTGGATGCCATAAATGGTTATGGAAAAACAAAAGGCAATGCTTTTACCACACCAAAGTTAAAAGGTTTGCTCGTCCTCGAGCAAAAGAAGAAAAAAGAGAGTAGAAGAAGAAGAAATGAGAAAGAAGGGAATGGCTTTGTGTTCGGCCAAAAAGGGGAAGAAGTGGTGTTTAGGATGTGGGAAAATGAAGGAGTGAAGATGGGTATATATAGGAGTGGGGGGGTGATGTTCGGCCATGTGAGGGTGGGTTTGGGTGGGAAAGTGGTTTGAATTTGAATGGTGAGGTAGGTGCGGTTTTATGAAGGATAGATGTGAGTGGTGAAGAGAAATATGGGATTTGATAAGTGAAGGGTTTTTTGGGGAAGAGGTGTTGAGGTGATTGGTGAATGGGTGAAGAAGAGAGAGTGGTGGGGTAGGTGGGGATCCTGTGGGGTCCACAAATCTTGAGGTGTCAAGGAAAAGTCATCCCTGCACCAAATGGCATGCAAAATTGCGTTTTGAGCCAATTCTGGCGTTAAACGCCGGGCTGATACCCATTTCTGGCGTTTAACGCCAAGTGCTTGCCCTTTTCTGGCGTTTAACGCCAGTTTGGTGCCCCTTTCTGGCGTTAAACGCCCAGAATGGTGCCAGACTGGGCGTTAAACGCCCAACAGCTAGCCTTACTGGCGTTTAAACGCCAGTATGCTCTCCTCCAGGGTGTGCTGCTTTTCTTTCTACTTTTCATTCTGTTTTTACTTTTCAATTAATTTTGTGACTTCTCATGATCATCAACCTACAAATGAACATAAAATAATAAAGGAAAATAGATAAAATATATCATTGGGTTGCTTCCCAACTAGCGCTTCTTTAATGTCAGTAGCTTGACAGAGGGCTCTCATGGAGCCTCAGAGATGCTTAGAGCAATGTTGGAACCTCCCAACACCAAACTTAGAGTTTGA
>NC_029781.3:58630115-58630755 GCF_000817695.3 Arachis duranensis
CTTCTCCATTACAGAGAGAGGCATGAGGTTTCACCTTGACCCTAAGTCACACAAGGCCTTCTTGAAGGTCATGGTGCCTATGGTACAAGGTATTGAAAACTTCCCAGGATCTTGTCTCTTTTGAGGTAATTTCTGCCTAGACAAGTCATCCAGTTCTTTGGTGAGCAAAGGGGGTTCATCCTCCCAAGTCTCATTTCCAAATAACTTATCATTTAGCTTCATGATTGCTCCAAGGTATTTAATAACTTGCTCCTCAGTGACATACTCATCCTCTTCAGAGGAGGAATACTCATCAGAGCTCATGAATGGCAGAAGTAAGTCCAATGGAATCATTATGGTCTCATTTTGAGCCTCAGATTCCCATGGTTCCTCATTGGGGAACTCATTGGAGGTCAGTGGACGTCCATGGAGGTCTTCCTCAGTGGCGTTCACTGCCTCTTCCTCCTCTCCTAGTTCGGCCATGTTGATGGCTTTGCACTCTCCTTTTGGATTTTCTTCTGTGTTTCTTGGAAGAGTACTAGGAGGGAGTTCAGTAATTTTCTTGCTCAGCTGACCCACTTGTGCCTCCAAATTTCTAATGGAGGACCTTGTTTCAGTCATGAAACTTTGAGTGGTTTTGATTAGATCAGAGACCATGGTT
>NC_029781.3:58630861-58631965 GCF_000817695.3 Arachis duranensis
GCTAAACCTGTTTCTTCCACCATTATTTATTTCGAAACCTTGTTGAGGTCTCTGTTGATCCTTCCATGAGAGATTTGGATGATTTCTCCATGAAGGATTATAGGTGTTTCCATAGGGTTCTCCCATGTAATTCACCTCTTCAATTGAAGGGTTCTTAGGATCATAAGCTTCTTCTTCAGATGAAGCCTCCTTAGTACTACCTGGTGCATTTTGCATTCCAGACAGACTTTGAGAAATCATATTGACTTGCTAAGTCAATATTTTGTTCTAAGCCAGTATGGCATTCAGAGTGTCAATCTCAATAACTCCTTTCTTCTGATTAGTCTCATTGTTCACAGGATTCCTTTCAGAAGTGTACATGAATTGGTTATTTGCAACCATTTCAATCAGCTCTTGAGCTTCTGTAGGCGTCTTTTTCAGATGAAGAGATCCTCCAGCAGAGCTATCCAAAGACATCTTGGACAGTTCAGAGAGACCATCATAGAAAATACCTATGATGCTGATGAGCGGATAATTTATACGCTTTTTGGCATTGTTTTCATATAGTTTTTAGTAAGTTTAAGCTACTTTTAGGGATGTTTTCATTAGTTTTTATGTTAAATTCACATTTCTGGACTTTACTAGGAGTTTGTGTGTTTTTCTGTGATTTCAGGTAAATTCTGACTAAAACTCTGAAGAAGGCTGACAAAAGGACTGCTGATGCTGTTGGAATCTGACCTCCCTGCACTCGAAATGGATTTTCTGGAGATACAGAACTCCAATTGGCGCGCTCTCAACGGCGTTGGAAAGTAGACATCCAGGGCTTTCCAGCAATATATAATAGTCCATACTTTATTCTAAGAATGACGACGTAACTTGGCATTAAACGCCAAGTACACGCTGCTGTCTGGAGTTAAACGCCAGAAAAACGTCATGATCCGGAGTTGAACGCCCAAAACACGTCATAACCTGAAGTTTGACGCCAAGAAATGCCTTAGCTCGTGGATTAATCAAGCTCAGCCCAAGCATACACCAAGTGGGCCGCGGAAGTGGATTTATGCATCAATTACTTACTCATGTAAACCCTAGTAGCTAGTCTAGTATATATAGGACATTTATCTATTG
>NC_029781.3:58633763-58634011 GCF_000817695.3 Arachis duranensis
TTTTTAAAATTAGTTGTTTCTTACAAGTCAAGTCAAAATTTCAATTTTAAAAATCTTATCTTTTCAAAATCTTTTTCAAAAATCATATCTTTTTTTATTTTTTTTTTATAATTTTCGAAAATTTCAAAATTATTTTTCAAAATATTTTCAAAAATCTTTTTCTTATCTTTATATCAAATTTTTGAAAATTAACTAACAAGTAATGTGATTGGTTCAAAAATTTGAAGTTTGTTACTTTCTTGTTAAGA
>NC_029781.3:58634413-58634818 GCF_000817695.3 Arachis duranensis
TTTTCAAAATTTGATTTCAAATCTTTTTCAATCAACTAACTAACTCTTTGTTTGTTTCTTATCTTTTTCAAAACCACCTAACTACTTATCTCTCTCTAATTTTCGAAAATCCTCCCTCTCTTTTTCAAAAATTCTTTTTAATTGTTTTAAATTTTAATTTTAATCTCATTTCATCTTTAATTTTCGAAAATCACTAACCTTTTTTTTTCAAAATTATTTTCGAAAATTTTTCTTCTCTTTTCTTATTCTATTAATTAATTACTAACACTTCTCTTCACCTCACTTCATCTAAATTCGAATTCTTCTTCATCCTTCTTCATTCTTCTACCCCCTTCTTCTTCTACTAACACAAAGGAATCTCTATACTGTGACATAGAGGATTCCTTTTTCTTTTCTTGTTTTCTT
>NC_029781.3:58641161-58641901 GCF_000817695.3 Arachis duranensis
GGAGCGGGAACCAACCGGTGATTAGCCGTACTGTGACAGAGTGCGTGAGCATAGTTTTCACTGCGAGGATGGGAAGTAGCCACTGACAACGGTGACACCCTACATAGAGCTTGCCATGGAAGGGACCTGTGTGTGAGAAGAGGATTTCAAGGAAGAGTTGAAGTCAGAGGACAAAGCATCTCCAAAACTCCAACATATTCCCCAGTACTGCATATCAAAGTAACATTGTTCCCTCTTTTATTTTTATAATCAAATCTAGTAATTTCACTTTTAATCCAAATAATCTTTGTTGACATCCTGACTAAGATTAATAAAATAAATATTGATTGCTTCAAACCAATAATCTCTGTGGATTCGACCCTTACTCACGTAAGGTTTTACTTGGACGACCCAGTACACTTGCTGGTTAGTTGAACGGAGTTGTGTCCACTAGTGCCAATTTCTAAAATCCAATTACAAGAAAATAGGAATCACAATTTCGTCCACCAGATGCTCCATTCAGAAAGCATATCAGAGGGACACTTTCTGATTAATTGTTGGTATCTTTCCCAAGCTTCATAGAGGGATTCTCCTTCCTTCTGTTTGAAGGTTTGGACTTCCACTCTAAGCTTACTCAATTTTTGAGGTGGAAAGAACTTTGCCAAGAAGGCATTGACTATCTTTTCCCAAGAGTTCAGGCTTTCTTTAGGTTGTGAGTCCAACCATGTCCTAGCTCTGTCTCTTACAGCAAAAGGGAATAG
>NC_029781.3:58642136-58642418 GCF_000817695.3 Arachis duranensis
GAGTCGGGAGTAGGTGCAGTAAAGTCACCCAGCACCTTCCTTGCATTGTTGGCATTGTTGTTGTTTTCGGCTGCCATGTGTTCTTCTTCGTTGAAGATTTCTGTTAGGTCCTCTACAGAGAGTTGTGCCTTGGCTTCTCTTAACTTTCTCTTCAAGGTCCTTTCAGGTTCAGGATCAGCCTCAACAAGAATGCTTTTGTCCTTGCTCCTGCTCATAAGAAAGAGAAGAGAACAAGAAAATGTGGAATCCTCTATGTCACAGTATAGAGATTCCTTAAGGAGT
>NC_029781.3:58644008-58644879 GCF_000817695.3 Arachis duranensis
AAGCAAGCTATGGTCACCTTGTAAATCTTAGTCAGGCAGACTCAAATGGGTATGGTGATAAACGCATAAAACATAAAGATAAAGATAGAGATACTTATGTAATTCATTGGTAGGAATTTCAGATAAGCGTATGAAGATGCTTGTCCCTTCCGTCTCTCTGCTTTTCTACTGTCTTCATCCAATCCTTCTTACTCCTTTCCATGGCAAGCTTTTGCAAGGGTTTCACCGTTGTCAGTGGCTACCTCCCTTCCTCTCAGTGGAAATGTTCAACGCACTCTGTCACGGCACGGCTATCCAGCTGTCGGTTCTCGATCATGTCGGAATAGAATCTAGTGTTTCTTTTGTGTCTGTCACTAACGCCCCGCCTTCAGGAGTTTGAAGCACGTCACAGTCATTCAGTCATTAAATCCTACTCAAAATGCCACAGACAGGGTTAGACCTTCCGGATTCTCTTGAATGCTGCCATCAGTTCTAGCCTATACCACGAAGACTCTGATCTCACGGAATGGCTGGCTCAGTTGTCAGGCGATCAACCATGCATCGTGTATCAGGAATCCAAGAGATATTCACCCAATCTAAGGTAGAACGGAGGTGGTTGTCAGTCACACATTCATAGGTGAGAATGATGATGAGTGTCACGGATCATCACATTCATCAAGTTGAGGAACAAGTGATATCTTAGAACAAGAACAAGCGGAATTGAATGGAAGAACAATAGTAATTGCATTAATACTCGAGGTACAGCAGAGCTCCACACCTTAATCTATGGTGTGTAGAAACTCCACCGTTGAAAATACATAAGAACAAGGTCTAGGCATGGCCGAATGGCCAGCCTCCCAAAGAGGGTTCAATCATAAAAACATGATCAAAA
>NC_029781.3:58645020-58655087 GCF_000817695.3 Arachis duranensis
GGCAAAGTATGGACTATCATATATTGCTGGAAAGCCCAGGATGTCTACTTTCCAACGCCGTTGAGAGCGCGCCAATTGGGCTTCTGTAGCTCCAGAAAATCCACTTCGAGTGCAGGGAGGTCAGAATCCAACAGCATCTGCAGTCCTTTTTAGTCTCTGAATCAGATTTTTGCTCAGGTTCCTCAATTTCAGCCGGAAAATACCTGAAATCACAGAAAAACACACAAACTCATAGTAAAGTCCAGAAAAGTGAATTTTAACTAAAAACTAATAAAAATATACTAAAAACTAACTAGATCATACTAAAAAACATACTAAAAACAATGCCAAAAAGCGTACAAATTATCCGCTCATCAATTGCAGTGCTCTCATTCAAACAGAGCCACCCACAAAGAAGAAGGATCTAGGGAGTTTCCACATTCCCTATGCTATAGGAGAAACAATGATTGATAAGGGACTCTGTGATCTGGGAGCAAGTATCAACCTAATACCTGTATGAAAAAAGCTTCAAATCAATGAGCTAACACCCACATATGTAATCATTAAATTGGCTGACAAAACTCAAAAATAGGCAATAGGAGTGGTTGAGAATGTGTTAGTAAAGGTTAGCAACTACTTCTTCCCCACAGACTTTGTCATCTTGGAAATGGATGAGAATCCTATTCACCCCATCATTTTGGGAAGGCCATTCTTAGCCACAACCAGAGCACTTATAGATGTGGAGCAAGGAGAGCTAGTACTGAGAATACATGATGAACAGCTCACCTTCAATGTCTTCAAACCCTCACAAGAAGCATATCTTGATAACAAAGAGCTGAAGAAAGAGTCAAACAAGGGAGCTCAAGCACTACCCCTAAAAACTCCTGTGGTTAACAACCAATGTGATCAGAAAGAACATCAACCAAGTGCAATCCAAAAGGAACCAGACCCACCAGAGTCATATGAGATAGGCAACAAAACCATTCTCAAAGAGGAAACCACAAGGAACAAGTTGACATCAAGGGACACAAGAAAAAAGGTCCCAAGGGGATGGAAAAACAAGAAAATCCCTACAGAAGATTTCTCTCCAGGGGATGAAGTGGTCTCTACCTAATTCCCACCTATACCACCTCACCTCCCCACTATTCCATCTCAGCTGCCTCCAGTATACACCGTCAACAAAATCTTATCTCTGGAACATGTGGAACTTCTCAACAAAGCCAATGGAAACATGTTCACTGCAAGAGGGGAAGATTTTAAGCACTACCAACCACCTTGACAAGGACCTAACGTCAAGCTAATGACGCTAAAGAAGCGCTTCATGGGAGGCAACCCATGTTCTACACCCTCTCTCTTTAATCTCTAATAGTAGTAATAAAGCAAAGTTCATGGATTCTAAATCAACTTCGACAAACAATATGAGCATCCCTACATGCAACATATAGTACATGATAAGTTTGGTGTTCAAGGCATACCAAGAGGGCTTGAACACACTCAATAGTATGAGAACCCTTTCAAATCTTGTTGTACCATATGATCACAAACAAGTTTGGTGTTACCTACGTTACATGCATGGGAACTTGAATGGTCGATTGATGTGTATCCATGAAAAGCATTTAGTTGTTTAGATATTTCAAAAACAAAAGAAAAAATTTTTTTAGTAGCTACTTCACACCTTAATCTTTCCCACTAACAATTTCAATTAACTGTTTGCATTCCTTTTGTCTTGTGTAGGAAATCAAAAAAGGGTATTGATGGTACTTGATAGGACAATCAAGGAAGGGAGATTGGGCCACTATGCCAAGGAACTTATACACTTGTCTCCAAGGGGAGTATCTTGGAAAGTGTTGCCATGCAACATTGGAAAGTGGATAGCCTTGGAGACCGAACCAAGAACCTCATAAAAGAGGTGATCCTTGTGCTCATCCAAGGTCAAGCCCCAACCGTCCATCACAAAACAATACTAGCAATCCACACCTTTCAAATACCCATCACTCTTCTATATAAATGATCCTCATTTTGCACCCTCTCCGTACACTTGTTCTCATTCATCTCCCTTCCCTTCTTTTGAACACACACATTTCATCCTCCACCAAAAGTTCCATACACACCCTCCTTGCCATGTCTTGTGAGCCGCAACCATACCAACCATCACTCATGGCTTCATCCAGCTTTAAAAGGAGAAGAGGGAAGGAGCCCATGGAGCAGCCTCCTTCTGATGCCGGGAGATTCAAGACTGCCTTCCATGAGCTTCAATATGAACGGATCAAAAACAAGAAAATCTTTTCAGAATTGACATTCCAGTTCAACGAGGATGAGTGCCCTAAGATCAGGGAGAAGATTGCAGAGAGGGGTTGGTAAAAGCTCACCAACCCAGAGACAAAGATAAATGCAAACCTCATCAAAGAGTTCTATGCAAATGCAGTCAGAAAAGACAGTACTAGGGCTCCCACCTTCAAAAGTTATGTAAGAGGAACAGAGGTGGACTTCAGCCCCAATGCTATAACAAGGACTTTTCAGCTGAAATCACTACATTTTGATGAGCTTACTATCAAGCAAGAATAAGTAATGCTCCCGAGGAAGATGAACTTGAAGAAATTGTGAGTGATATGTGTGTTATTGGGTCTGATTGGGAAAGATACTCGGACAACAGACCGAGGTTCATTAGGAGAGGAGACCTTATCCCAGAAGCCAAGGGATGGTTTGAGCTAGTAAGGAGGTCTATCCTTCCATCCGCAAACAATTTTGAGGTCAATATTGCTCGAGCCAATATGGTACATTGCCTAGTGAAGGGTGGAAGCATCAATGTACATGAAATTATAGCTGAAGGAATCCAAGATTCAGCCGAGAAGAATGATCCGGGTGCTAGACTTTGGTATCCCAGCACCATCCTGAGACTATGCATGAAAGCCAAGGTGGTGTTTGAAGACAACAATCCACAATGGGTAAATCCTGGGAGGATAGTTGATACGTAAAAATTGAGATTTCACGTACAACCGGCAAGTATACCGGGTCGTATCAAGTAATAAGACTCACAAAGAGTGAGGTCGATCCCACGGAGATTGGTAGATTAAGCAACTTTAGTTAAATGGTAGATTTAGTCAAGCAAACATGGTTTTGATTTCATGAGCATTTTGATTTTTGAACATAATCGCAAGAATGTAAATGACACAGAATGTAAAGAATTAGAAGATAGAAATAAAGTGAGAGTAAATAACGGAAACTTAAATTGCAAGAAACTTAAATGACATCAAAAGTAAATTGCAATAAAATAAAGTGCTGAATTCTAAAGAGCAAGAGAGTAAGAAATAAAGAAACAGAATGTAAATGACAAGAATAGTAAATTGCAAGAATGTAGAAGGGAATTGGGCAATGGGTTTTCAAACACTAAGAACAAGAGAAATGAGAATTAATGATAGAGAGGATCATTAGGGATCAGAGATGTAAGTTTTCATGAATTGATGTTAGTCAAATCCTTCTCAATCATGGGTATAGATCCATGGCAAGTGGGTGATTGAATCCCAATCTCTTGGTGATTCAATCTCTCTCAACATAACCAATTGCCACTCTCGTGATCTAATTATTCATGAGAAGAGATGAAGCTCAAATCTAATCCAGCCACACAATTCCCATAATCTCAACCAAGGAGAGTTACATCTCACATACTAACCAAGGTGTATTGATTAAAGAAATCATGAAAGGATGAACTCTAAACTGAATTATGTGGCTCATTCCTCAAATTCACCACATAATTCATATAGATTAACCCCTCTCTCGATGGTGGTTGAATCTTTGAAGAGCCAGAGTTCCCTCTTTAGATCAACCACTAGAATTGAGGAGGAGAAGATGGGTTCACCAATTCATTCCAACAAACAGAGCTCCTCCCCTTAATGAAAGTGGGGTTTAGTGAGTCATTGCTCCAATTTCAACAACAATTGCCATAAATCAAAATTAAACTCAATTGCAAAGAAAGGTGAAGAAGAATAATGAAATGCTTAAAGCTTAAGAAATGAAGAAGAGAAGTTCCAAGAAGAACCCAGAAATGCTCTCCCGGGTATCCTCCCGGAAGTACTAAAAGAATTCTCAAAATAAAGTACTAAAAGTATGAAAAAGTTCTAAGTGTCAAAAAGTCTAAAAAAGTCCTCTACAAGTACACCAATCTCTTCTATTTATACTACTCCTAAAACTCTTTCAAAGATCTTGAATTGGGTTAGTGGAATCACCTCAATTGGACTTTCCTAGCTCAAGTTATGCTTCCTCAAAGAAGGTAAGGTTAAGCTGCCAAGTTGTTGCCAAAAACGCACCTTCACACCCAAGTTGGCAACGTGCCCGTGCCTAACCTCCCAAGGCAGGGATTTGGGGCTGGCGTTGTTGCAAAACATGCCCCCTTGCTAGCACGTTGGCAACGTGCTCGTGCCCACCTCGAAGGCTCATCTCTAGCCTTCTTGAATTCAACTTCATGTTCTTGTTTTTAGGGCCTAAAGGTGACTCTGGTTTGGTTTCAATTTTGTGCTCCACCATAGACTATTATATATGGTTGGAAAGCTCTGAATGTTAGCTTTCCAACACAACTGGAAGCACTCAATTTGGATCTCTATAACTCAAGTTATGCTCGTTTGAAGGAGACAGGGTCAGGCTGCCAAAATTGCACACGTTTTTGGTGAAAACGCCATTGTTTCCAGCGTTGCCAACATGCTCAGATTCTGAAGCTCTAAATGAAGCCAGCTTTTGAAGCTTCATATGAATGCCAATCCCATACTATGATATATGGTTGGAATGCCAATGCTTTCTTGAGTTGGCAACGTGCTCGATGCTCTTTCTTAGCTCAAGACATTGCTTCCCACGTTGCCATTGAACACGCCCATAGAAGCTGGCGTTGGCAACGTGCTCGTGCCTCCCTCCAGAGCTCTAAACATTGCTTCCCACGTTGGCAACCTGGCTGGCAAGGCTTCCTGGCATTGGCAACGTGGTTGGCAAGGCTTCCTGGCGTTGGCAACGTGGTTGGCAAGGCTTGGCGTTGGCAACTTGATTCTGGCATTGGCAACTTGGCTGGCAGCACATTCTGGCGTTGGCAACCTGGCTGGCAGCACATTCTGGCGTTGGTAACCTGGCTGGCAGCACATTCTGGCGTTGGCAACTTGGCTGGCACCCAAGACTTGGTGCCTAGCCAAGCAACCATTTCTGGCGTTGCCTTGAATAACGCCAGTGAAGTAGCACGTTGGCAACGTGCTCGAGCTTGCTTCCTATGGTGCCAAAGTTGCTTGCTACGTTGCCAAGGAACACGCCTTCATACTTGGCGTTGGCAACGTGCATCTCATTTTCCTGGGCCAAGTTTGCTTGTGTGGCGTTGCCTAGGGACACGCCTATGGTTCCTGGCATTGGCAACGCCCTCGAGCTCCTCTTCAAGGCTCCATTTGTTGCTTGGCGTTGCCTTGAATAACGCCTATAGTTCCTGGCGTTGGCAACGCCAGCTTCTTCCCCTCTTGGGCCAAGCTCACTCATGTGCGTTGCCTTGAGACACGCCAATAGTTCTTGGCGTTGGCAACGCCCTCGAAACTCCTTCATAGCCCAAGTTCCTTGCTTGTGTGCGTTTCCCATAACAACTCACTCCTTCCTCCAAGTTGGCAACGCCAACATTTGCTCTCCAGGGCTGCCTTGGCGTTGCCTTCAACAACGCACCCTCTTCTCCAAGTTGGCAACGCCAACTTATGCTCTTCCAAGGCTGCCAAGCTTGCTTCACAAATTGGCGTTGGCAACGCCCTTCTAGAGTTGGCAACGCCCAAATTTGCTTCTCCAGGGCTGCCTGGCGTTGCCTTCAACAACGCCCCCTTTCTTCAAGTTGGCAACGCCAACTTTTGTTCTTCAAGGTTGCCTGGCGTTGTTCATAAGAACGCACCCTATTCCCAAGTTGGCAACGCCAACTTCTTCTTCTTGATTGCCCAGCTTGCACCATTCTTGCTTCCATGCTTCCTTGTTTCATCACCTATCATCAACAAAGGAAATAGCTTCAAAGTCTTACCAATTCATACAATAAATTTCATGAGATTTATTCATACTCATTCATATATGTATTCTTTAAATCATTTGCATGAATTTGGCTAGAATCAACATGTTCCTTGGTGTTCTCATGCATGAAGATAAAACTCATAAAAGGAGTTGTTTATTTAGAGAAAAAGAGTGAGATTAAGCTAAAACCAACTAAACTAACTAGCTAATATAACAAATATGCAATTGCATCACAACACCAAACTTAAAGTGTTGCTTGTCCTCAAGCAAAATATAAGAACTTTGTCACAAGAATCTAAGATGTAAGACTTGAATATTCTTCCAGAGAGTAATTTTTCATTGAGCATGTCATCCTCACTTGTGTGGTCATTAATTTATTGTAATTGAATACAACTATTCAACTTTTTCAATTAAAATGCTTGCTTCAATACTAAATTGGTTAGCTTCACTAGACTTCTTTTATACCTTAGCACATGACCCTTGAACCATTCTTCCCTTGATGCTTCTCTTCTTTTTTTTTTTATTCCCTTTTTTTTTTCATTTCCAATGAGCTCGAAATCTTGTCTTAAGGCGGCTCTTTAGCATAAGTTTTCAATCAACAATCCCAAACCAGTTGGTTCAAGTTGTTAAGTGTTGAGACACTCTTAAAGATTTACTAACTCAAGCCTCTCTCCTTAACACATTCAATCACAGGCATATAACATTGAAATTTTGTTTGGATAGTGGTGTCCAACACCTCTTTGGGTTGCTAAATGTTCTGTTATAGAGCTACTCTTGATTGTGGGTTTTCAATCGATAATCCCGAGTTAGTTAACTCAAGTTATCGGGTGATGAAGCACCCCTCGGATTTACTAGCCCAAGTATGTCTCTTAACATCAATCACCACAGACACATATCCAAATTTTGTCATTGATGCCTAGCCTTTCATTCTTTGTACTCTATTATTTTTTTTTGTCAAGGTTATTTGTGCTTTTACTGATAAAGTCTTTGTGATCCTTAACCGAACTAGTCTTGTATAAGCAAGCATTCTTTTGAATTTCTTGAACATTGATTCTTTCACAATAAAAGTATATATACTAGCACCTTTCTTATGGGACAACATGATTCTTTTTAAGCTAGAATTCTCTCTGTTCTTGCTCAAACTACATCTTTTATTCCATTGACAAGCAAAAGTACTTAAGACAAGCAACCATTCCAAACCTGTGAGTAGTGATGCATGGAATGGGCAACATAAAAGAAAATGCTTCAAAAATAAAAAAAATGCATCTTAGAAGGTATACCATATTTCATTCCTGTAGCCTCTGTTGATTGAATCTCACCCTTGCTAGTTCTTGCTGTTCAAATATCTTCCGAGCCTCATTAAAACATTTGATTTGTGGGTTGATCAATGGGGGTGTGGAACAGAGGTAACTAAGCTTTTCTTGGGTGCATATGTCATAGTCAAGTCTGTCCTTGTGCCTGGCTTCCCTGAACATTCTGCTTTCATTGAACTCTTTGTGAAATGTATCATGTCTAGCATCCAACCTATGGAGAAGCTCTCTTTGCTGAGCTTGCTCTTTCCTTAGTTGAGCTTGTTCTTGTATTACTTTCTCCATGGCTTTTTCATGTTCCACAGTTGAATTGTTGATGGCTTCCTGCATCTTGGCATATTGTTCTTGTTGTAATTCCATCATGTGTGTTTGGTATTCATTTTGTTGATTCATCCATTGAACTTGAATCCCTCTTTGTTGATCCATCAATTGCCAAAGGTCCCTTTGTTGTTGAGCTTGTTCCTCTTGGCTTCTTTGAATTTGTGAATATTGCCCAGAAATTCCTTCCACGGCGGCTTGGAGTTGATTCATGTTCAAGGTGTGAGGTTCTTCCATTTCTTGAGGCTCCTCCTCTTGCCTTGCTTCTTTCCTTTTCTTCCTTCTTGCTAAAGGTTGCCTTTCCAATTGGGTTGTGGTGATGAATTCCAACCTTTCTCGAGTAAGAGGTTTTCCAACAGAGACCAAATCAGTTTCTCCAAATTCTTCCAGAGGCACTCCAGCTTCTTCACATAGGCGCAGAATGGTACTAGGATATCCTAGCCAGCTGTCCTGTTTGACTTTTTGAGCTATGTCAATGATGTTCTTGGCTATAATGTCTCCAACATTAATTTCCCCTCCTTTCATTATACAATGAATCATTATTGCTCTATTCACCGTTACCTCAGAATTATTTGAAGTGGACATCAATGATCTCCTCACTATGTCATGCCATCCTTTTGCTTGAGGTATGAGATCACCTCTCCGAAGTTTGAGTGGTTGTCCATGTGAATCCAACACCCAATCCGTGCCTACTCTGCATAAGTCACTTACCACATCCATGTATCTTGGGTCATTTTCAACCCTTTCTTCATAGCTAGCTCGTTTGAACTGTTTTGCCTTGACCTTTAGCACCCTGTTGATGGTGTCCGGGCTAAAATCAACAGTCACACCTCTTACATAACTCATATATGGTTCTTCATCATCAAATTCTCTGATCACATTAGTGTAGAACTCATGGATGAGAAGCATGCTCACTTCTTGAGGTTGGTCACAGAGAAGCTCCCATCCCCTTTTTCTGATTATTTTCTGTATTTCAGGGTATTCATCTTTTCTTAGCTTGAAAGGTAACTCCGGAACAACATCTTTGCTTGACATCCAGCTGAAGATACGCTCGTTGTGTTTGGATTTGAATCTTCTTTGATCAAATTCATCTTCTCTCCTATCCCTTGATGATGAGGCCATTGAGATTCACTTGCAAGGTTGAATCTCCCCAACACCAAACTTAGATGAATGCTTGTCCTCAAGCACAAGGAAAATGGTTGTGAATGGAAGAGATATATGACAACAATGTGACTTAGGCAAGCTAGAGAATGATGGTGAAGGGGGTGGAGTGTTTCGGTTATGTGAGGAGATGTGATGCTTCAAGAGTTTTGTTGGGTAAAGATGAGGTTCAAGGCTAGAATTTGTGAAACATGGAATAGGTTGGAGGTTGAGTATGAGTTCGGGTAATGAAATGAGGTTATGGGGGTAGAAGAATGAGTGATGAAGAATGAGGTTTGATGAATATGGTTGAAGTATTTAAAGTGAAAGTTGGTGGGGAGGCATGGTTCTAGTGACATTTAAGGCTCGGTCATGGCATGGGGAGCATGCTTCCTTGTGCCCAATGCATGTTGAGTTGTTTTTCCCCATGCACAAAGTTCAAAGCCAATGCATGTTGAGTTCACTTCTTTCCAATGCACAAAGTTTAAGACTCATGTGACTCCAATGCATCCGTGATCTCTCTTCCAAGATTCCCATCACTTCTTTCTTTCATTATATGCTTCCAAGATTCCCCATCACTTCTTTCTTTCTTTCCTGCAACAAAATTCCAAAAGCTTGAGATTCTTAAAGTGACATTAATAGCTAACAACTTATGATGATATTCCTATGCAAAATTGACTAAACTAAAATTGCAATTTATGAATTGATTCCCTAATCTATTTTTTCTAGCATTATTAATGTAAGTAAAGACACCAAACTTAGTTTGTGACTAAGTGTTCTATGGAATTAATTCCAAAGATAGCCACACCAAACTTAGTATTTTACCTACATTACATGCTATTTCAACGTGTTCTTTTTTTTTTAACTAAAGTAAATGACTATACTTCCATAGTCTAGCATTTTCGTGTATGTATGGACACCAAACTTAGTTTGTGGCTAAGTGTTGTAGAACATACTTTTGCCATTACTTCAAGATTGGCCACACCAAACTTAGTGCCTTGCATACACCATGTACTAGTCTACTTAATCATTATTGACTACTAAAGTATGAAAATAAAAGACTCCCTGCGCATGGGTTGCCTCCCATGAAGCGCTTTGTTTATTGTCCTTAGCTCGACACTGCAACTTCTTTGCTCATGTTAAGAGTTGCACACTCTCTTCCTTGCTCCAAGGGCCACCAAAATAGTGCTTCACCCTATGTCCATTAGCTGTGAAGGTTTGTTTTGAGGCTTCATCAAGTAATTCAACATAGCCATGAGGTGATACTTTGGTGATAGTGTATGGACCAGTCCATCTAGACCTCAGCTTCCCAGG
>NC_029781.3:58655436-58656398 GCF_000817695.3 Arachis duranensis
ATCCTTTTTAGCTCTCTGTTGGCAAGTTCAGCTTGCCCATTGGTTTGTGGGTGATATGGTGTGGCCACTTTGTGAGTAACACCATATTTGTGTAGTAAAGAATTTAGTTGCTTGTTGCAAAAGTGGCTTCCCCCATCACTTATAAGTCCTTTGGGCACTCCAAATCTAGTGAAGATGTTCTTCTTGAGGAATTGCAAGACCACGTTGGTATCACATGTGGTGGTGGCTATTGCTTCTACCCATTTGGAGACATACTCTACTGCTACCAAGATGTATTTGAATGTGTAGGATGGAGGAAAAGGTCCCATGAAATCTATTCCCCATAGATCAAAGAGTTCCACTTCTAAAATGAACTTCTGAGGCATCTCATTTTTCTTTGACAAACCCCCTGTTCTTTGACATTCATTGCAATGGTTCACGAACTCTCTAGCATCCTTGAAGATTGAGGGCCAGTAGAAGCCACTTTGAAGGACCTTTGCAGCCGTTCTTTCAGCCCCAAAATGACCACCATAATTAGAGTTGTGACAATGCCATAGTATGTTCTTCATCTCATCATCTGACACACATCTTCTTATCATTCCATCTGGGCATCTTTTGAACAAGAATGGGTCATCCCAGAAGAAGAACCTAGCCTCATGTAGCAGCTTCTTAACTTGTTGTTTTGTGTACTCTTGTGGAATGATTCTTCCCACCTTGTAGTTGGCCATGTCTGCAAACCAAGGGACATGTTGAATGTGCAAGAGGTGTTCATCTGGAAACTCTTCATTTATTGATGGAAGGTTGTCTTGGCATGCATCTTGTGGCACCCTTGATAAGTGATCAGCAACTTGATTTTCACTGCCCTTTCTATCTTTGATCTCAATGTCAAACTCTTGTAGGAGTAGCACCCATCTGATTAGCCTTGGTTTGGCATCCTGTTTTGACATAAGATACTTAATAGCAGCATGGTCAGTATACACTAA
>NC_029781.3:58657222-58658237 GCF_000817695.3 Arachis duranensis
AATACTTCAATAAATTTTTCTACCATGTCTGAGAAGATTGATAGCATGCACCTTTGAAAGGTAGCTGGGGCATTACACAGTCCAAATGGCATTCTCCTGTATGCAAAGACTCCAAAGGGACAAGTAAAGGAAGTCTTCTCTTGATCCATGGGGTCAACCACAATCTGGTTATACCCAGAATATCCATCAAGAAAACAGTAATAGGCATGGCCAGCCAACCTTTCAAGCATCTGGTCAATGAAAGGTAGAGGGAAGTGGTCCTTTCGTGTGGCATCATTCAGCCTCCTATAGTCTATGCACATCCTCCACCCTGTCACCGTTCGTGTTGGAATAAGCTCATTCTTCTCATTAACAATGACAGTCATCCCCCCTTTCTTAGGTACTACTTGCACTGGACTGACCCACGGGCTGTCAGATATAGGGTAGATAATCCCAGCTTTACACAACTTCAGAACTTCCTTTTGAACAACCTCCTTCATTGTGGGATTCAATCTTCTTTGGGGTTGTACCACTGGTTTGGAATTCTCCTCTAAAAGTATCTTGTGCATGCATACAGCAGGGCTTATGCCTTTCAAGTCATCAATGGTCCATCCCAACGCCTCTTTGTGAGCCTTCAAAACCACAAGGAGCTTTTCTTCTTCCTCTGCATTCAGTGTGGAATTGATGATCACTGGGAAGTTGTCCTTCTCACCAAGGAATGCATATTTAAGATGAGGGGGTAGTGGTTTCAACTCTTGTTGTGGTGCCTCTTCTTTCGTAGCTTCACTTGGTTCCTTTGATGCTTCCAATTTGTTCTCTTCTTGTCCCTTGATGTTATGGACCTCCTCTTGTTTCATTTGATGGTTTGTGTCAAGCACTTCTTCAACCAAAGAATCTACTACATCAATCCTCATGCAATTTTCTTTCTCAACAGGATGTTGCATTGCTTTGAAGACATTTATGGTCATTTGCTCATCATGCACTCTGAAAATCATCTCTCCTTTTTCCACATCAATGATTGTTCTAGCTGTAGCCA
>NC_029781.3:58661069-58664163 GCF_000817695.3 Arachis duranensis
TGATTGAATCCCAATCTCTTGGTGATTCAATTTCTCTCAACATAACCAATTGCCACTCTCGTGATCTAATTATTCATGAGAAGAGATGAAGCTCAAATCTAATCCAGCCACACAATTCCCATAATCTCAACCAAGGAGAGTTACATCTCACATACTAACCAAGGTGTATTGATTAAAGAAATCATGAAAGGATGAACTCTAAACTGAATTATGTGGCTCATTCCTCAAATTCACCACATAATTCATATAGATTAACCCCTCTCTCGATGGTGGTTGAATCTTTGAAGAGCAAGAGTTCCCTCTTTAGATCAACCACTAGAATTGAGGAGGAGAAGATGAGTTCACCAATTCATTTCAACAAGCAGAGCTCTTCCCCCTAATGAAAGTGGGGTTTAGTGAGTCATTGCTCCAATTTCAACAACAATTGCCATAAATCAAAATTAAACTCAATTGCAAAGAAAGGTGAAGAAGAATAATGAAATGCTTAAAGCTTAAGAAATGAAGAAGAGAAGTTCCAAGAAGAACCCAGAAATGCTCTCCCGGGTATCCTCCCGGAAGTACTAAAAGAATTCTCAAAATAAAGTGCTAAAAGTATGAAAAAGTTCTAAGTGTCAAAAAGTCTAAAAAAGTCCTCTACAAGTACACCAATCTCTTCTATTTATACTACTCATAAAACTCTTTCAAAGATCTTGAATTGGGTTAGCAATATGGGCTTCCTCTTTGTTGAATTCTTGGCTCAATTGGAAGGAGTGTTACTAGACTTGGAAAGGAAGAGTTCATTCATCATGCTTCTAGCCCATTGGCTTGGCGTTTTTGTCAATAACGCTGGCCTTAATGCACGTTGGCAACGTGCATCACAATTTCCTGGAAGTGAAGTTTGAGACTTGGGCGTTGCTAGCCCAAGTTGTTGCTAACAACTTGCTTTTCCTCTTCTTGGCTCTATTTTCATGCTAAATGTAGCCCAAAATTTGAGTGTCAACCTTCTGCTTCAATATGGATTATTATACATCATTGGAAAGCTCTTGATGTCTATTTTCCAATGCCACTAGAATCACTTCAATTGGACTTTCCTAGCTCAAGTTATGCTTCCTCAAAGAAGGTAAGGTTAAGCTGCCAAGTTGTTGCCAAAAACGCACCTTCACTCCCAAGTTGGCAACGTGCCCGTGCCTAGCCTTCCAAGGCAGGGATTTGGGGCTGGCGTTGTTGCAAAACACGCCCCCTTGCTAGCACGTTGGCAACGTGCTCGTGCCCACCTCCAAGGCTCATCTCTAGCCTTCTTGAATTCAACTTCATGTTCTTGTTTTTAGGGCCTAAAGGTGACTCTGGTTTGGTTTCAATTTTGTGCTCCACCATAGACTATTATATATGGTTGGAAAGCTCTGAATGTTAGCTTTCCAACACAACTGGAAGCACTCAATTTGGATCTCTATAGCTCAAGATATCTTCCATTGAAATGGACATGGTCAGGCTGCCTTGTTGGAGTTGTTGTGGATAACGCCCCTATATTCCAAGTTAGCAACGTGCATCACAATTCTTCACCATCCAAAGCTTCCTGGCATTGTTGCCAAACACGCCAATGCTTTCTTGAGTTGGCAACGTGCTCGATGCTCTTTCTTAGCTCAAGACATTGCTTCCCACGTTGCCATTGAACACGCCCATAGAAGCTGGCGTTGGCAACGTGCTCGTGCCTCCCTCCAGAGCTCTAAACATTGCTTCCCACGTTGGCAACCTGGCTGGCAAGGCTTCCTGGCGTTGGCAACGTGGTTGGCAAGGCTTCCTGGCGTTGGCAACGTGGTTGGCAAGGCTTGGCGTTGGCAACTTGATTCTGGCGTTGGCAACTTGGCTGGCAGCACATTCTGGCGTTGGCAACCTGGCTGGCAGCACATTCTGGCGTTGGTAACCTGGCTGGCAGCACATTCTGGCGTTGGCAACTTGGCTGGCACCCAAGACTTGGTGCCTAGCCAAGCAACCATTTCTGGTGTTGCCTTGAATAACGCCAGTGAAGTAGCACGTTGGCAACGTGCTCGAGCTTGCTTCCTATGGTGCCAAAGTTGCTTGCTACGTTGCCAAAGAACACGCCTTCATACTTGGCGTTGGCAACGTGCATCTCATTTTCCTGGGCCAAGTTTGCTTGTGTGGCGTTGCCTAGGGACACGCCTATGGTTCCTGGCGTTGGCAACGCCCTCGAGCTCCTCTTCAAGGCTCCATTTGTTGCTTGGCGTTGCCTTGAATAACGCCTATAGTTCCTGGCGTTGGCAATGCCAGCTTCTTCCCCTCTTGGGCCAAGCTCACTCATGTGCGTTGCCTTGAGACACGCCAATAGTTCTTGGCGTTGGCAACGCCCTCGAAACTCCTTCATAGCCCAAGTTCCTTGCTTGTGTGCGTTTCCCATAACAACTCACTCCTTCCTCCAAGTTGGCAACGCCAACATTTGCTCTCCAGGGCTGCCTTGGCGTTGCCTTCAACAACGCACCCTCTTCTCCAAGTTGGCAACGCCAACTTATGCTCTTCCAAGGCTGCCAAGCTTGCTTCACAAATTGGCGTTGGCAACGCCCTTCTAGAGTTGGCAACGCCCAAATTTGCTTCTCCAGGGCTGCCTGGCGTTGCCTTCAACAACGCCCCCTTTCTTCAAGTTGGCAACGCCAACTTTTGTTCTTCAAGGTTGCCTGGCGTTGTTCATAAGAACGCACCCTATTCCCAAGTTGGCAACGCCAACTTCTTCTTCTTGATTGCCCAGCTTGCATCATTCTTACTTCCATGCTTCCTTGTTTCATCACCTATCATCAACAAAGGAAATAGCTTCAAAGTCTTACCAATTCATACAATAAATTTCATGAGATTCATTCATACTCATTCATATATGCATTCCTTAAATCATTTGCATGAATTTGGTTAGAATCACATGTTCCTTGGTATTCTCATGCATGAAGATAAAACTCATAAAAGGACTTGTTTATTTAGAGAAAATGAGTGAGATTAAGCTAAAACCAACTAAACTAACTAGCTAATATAACAAATATGCAATTGCATCACAACACCAAACTTAAAGTGTTGCTTGTCCTCAAGCAAAATATAAAAACTTTGTCACAAGAAT
>NC_029781.3:58664336-58669316 GCF_000817695.3 Arachis duranensis
GGATTCTATTCCAACCTGATTGAGAACCGACAGATGATTAGCCGTGCTGTGACAGAGCATCTGGACCTTTTTCACTGAGAGGATGGGATGTAGCCATTGACAACGGTGATGCCCTACATACAGCTTGCCATGGAAAGGAGTAAGAAGGATTGGATGAAGCAGTAGGAAAGCAGAGATTCAGGAGGAGCACAGCATCTCCATACACCTATCTGAAATTCCCATCATGGAAATACATGAGTAAATTTATCCTTATTTTATGTTTATTTACTATTATTTGATTTTCCAAATTCCATAATTTATTTAAATCTTCCTGACTGAGATTTACAAGATGACCATAGCTTGCTTCATACCAACAATCTCTGTGGGATCGACCCTTACTCACGTAAGGCTTATTACTTGGACGACCCAGTACACTCGCTGGTTAGTTGAACGGAGTTGTGACCACACATAGTAAAGAGCTATTATCTCGAATTAAATTTCATACAAGTACAAAGAGTACAAACCACAATTTCGTCCACCAGAGGGAGAGGTTTCAACTCTATCTTCTGGTCATGGGCAGGCTTTGGATTGTCTGGAGCTTGTGAAAATGCCGAAGTGCCCTTATTGTCAGTTAAGAGAGTCCCCACACTTGGACCTTGTTTTGTGTACCGTTCTTCCAACTCTTCCTAGTGAATTTCAGCTACAGTTTCATCTATAATTTCAGCTACTCTTCTTGCCCTTATAATGTCTTGAATGCTCACTGTCATCTTGCCTACTTGCATTCTGAATGTTTGTGGTAGGATGATTAGTAAGCTAAGTTGGTTCACCGAGAAAGGAAAGAAAGCAACTATCCATCCTAAGTCCTATATTTGAGACACATTCTTTGAGGCTAGCTAAACAATAAGATCCCAGTAAGAAAAGAAAAAAAAGCAATAAAAGTGAAAAAGGAAGAAACACAATAAGAAACAATGCTAGGCACCAAGGGTTTTAAGATTGAGGCATGTGTCTGTGGTGTTCATGTGCAAGGGATATGCTTGGATGAATAAGCTCGTAGGGGTGTCTTAACACCTAGCACCTTGAACCAACTGGTCAGGAGTGTTGATTGAAAGCTTATCATAAAGAGTCGCCCTCTTACAGAGCACTTAGCCAAAAGAAGAATGCAATAAATGAAAAAAAATGGGGGGGAAAGATCAACAATTAAGAAAGTCTCAAAGGATGCAATAAAGAGAGTGACTAGGGACTTGATAAAGGCCTGAAACCTAGTAAAGGAATGAACCTAAGTTGCTATGCATGAAACCACATAAACCAGGAATTTTACTTATATATTGTCTTCTTGTTCTTTCATCCATTCTTCCTATGTTTCAGTACTTGCTTAGGGACAAGCAAGCTTTAAGTTTGGTGTTGTGATGTCAGGGCATCTAGGCCAGTTTCACTGACTTTTTCTTTACTGTTTTAGGGTAGTTTCATGCATTTTCTTAGAGAATAAGGCATGTTTTGGGTGAAAATACACTCACACCTTGATTCAAGCAACTATTGTGAATTTCACATGATTTCATGAGGATTTTGCAAGAATTGATTGACAAATTGATGATGCATGATCTCATGACTTTGACTAGAGCTTTGACGCACTTTATTTGCTTGATTTCAGGACAAAGGAAGCAAGGAAGAACCACGTTAGTAGCCACGTTAACCTAGTTAACGTGACCACTAACGTGGAATAGGAAAGAGCTTGCAACGTTAATGAGAAAAGTGATCACCAATAACGCCTTCGTAGCCATCATAAGCCCACGTTAATTGCCATGTTAACTAGGTTAACGCGGTAGTTAACGTGGAGACAAAGAAAGCTCCAATGTTAGTGGTAAACGTGAACACCACTAACGCTCCAAAATTTGGCAATGAGCCACGTTAAGAGTCACGTTAACTTAGTTAACGTGAACTCTAACATGGAAGAGAGGAACAATGCCAACGTTAGTGACACTCACCTTTATCACTAATGTTGGATCAAACTAGCATTGCCCACGTTAGTGGTCACGTTAAGACCACTAACGTGAAAGTTAACGTGGAACTAAGATTGATGAGCCAACGGTAGTGACACTCACCTTTGTCACTAACGTTGGATATGGCATTCACTACCACGTTAGTGGCCACGTTAACTTAGTTAACGTGAGCTCTAACGTGGAGAGTAGGGGCACTTGGAGCGTTAGTGACAAAGGAAAGTGTCACTAACGCTCTCGAAGATGAGGCATACCCAGATTAAGAGCCACGTTAGTTATACTAACGTGAAATCTAACGTAGGGACAAGGGGCACAAGGCAACGTTATTGGGAAAGGTGAGTCCCAATAACACTTGTGAAGGTTCATAAGGCAGTGTTGGAGTTAACGTGGCTATATGGGGTTGGAATGTTAGTGAAAAAGATGATTGCCACTAATGTTCTCGAACCCACAATCTCACTTAACGTTAACATCACTAACGCCCATGCCTAAGTCACACTTTTCTGCAAGCTGAGCCCACTAAAGATTGTAACTGCTTTAACTCAAGATCTAAGTCCCACATCTAGGACTTGGAGAACTCACTAGAAGATCAAGAAGAGTAGTATATATAGGAGTAGTTTTGAACTATAGACAAGCTTGGCACTTTGGAGAACTACCCTCTGTATATTTAATTTTCTGCACTTTTAGCTAAGCATGTACTATTTTCTGCCATTTTCCATTTCTAGAGCTATGAACGATTAAACCCCTTTCATTGGGTTAGGGAGCTCTGCTGTAATTTGATGGATCAATTATAGTTTTCATTCTTCTTCTTCTTTCTTCTCTTTTGATTTACTAGAAAGCTTTCGATCTTAATTCAATTGGTTAGTTGTCTTGGAAAAGAAACTCTCCATAATTGGATCTCCTCTGAGCCTTGGAAAAGGGATGAGGAGATCATGCTAGAAATACTTTTAGATGTTGGACCAAATTGGGGTCTGGGCAGATATAGTGACATGTAATCTTCCCAACACTTTGATTTGGAAATACATGTGGTATAATCAGTGACCACACTTCATCTCTTCCCAGGAGCAATTAAATCAAGGAATTGGGCAATTGTTCAAGCTTAGAGAGATTGGGATGCCAAGGAATTGGAACCCAATCACCTAAGATTGCCAAGGAGATCAATAGATGCTTTGATTGAGGAAGAGATGAAAATGAATTTTATCCGGAGAATACATCTCCTGAGCCCAATGAATTCCCCATTTCTGATCTTACCCATTCTCTTTACTTTCTGTCATTTATTTCCGTGCTCATTCTCCCAAATCCCAATCTAAGATTCTGCACTTTATTTTTTGCTATTTACTTTCCCGCCGTTTAATTTTCTGCAATTCTCAAACTACATTCTGTTTAGCTCAACTAGCATACTCTTCCAACTAAAGTTGCTTGACCAATCAATCCCTGTGGGATTCGACCTCACTCTATTGTGAGTTTTTACTTGATGATAATTCGGTATACTTGCCGAAGGGAAATTTATTGTGAGACAAGTTTTCGTATGAGCAGATCTATGGCGGATTGAAATTGATTGGATCCCAATTCCTTTACTACAAGAAAAAGGCGCATTTGTAAAAAAAAATATTGTTACAAAACGTCAAAATTTTGAAACAAAAGTTTTTTGTAACAAAAAAATGGTCCATTGCAATAAGTCCCGTTACAAAAAGTTTTTGTAATGAAAAATGGAACTATTACAATTCAATACCATATTTTGTAACAATTTTTTCTGATACAAAAAACGAAAAGCTGTTACAAAAGTGGTAACAAATTTTGATTTTGAAAGTATTTTTTGTGACAGTCAATTTTTTTTCTATCAAAAAATTTTGTTACAAAATGTAACATAATTTTGTAACATTTTTTTTTCTTTAGTTACAAAAGCAAATTAATTATTTTGTAACAACCTTTTTTTATTACAAATTACATGCATAATTTACTAAATTATTTTTTAAATTAACTAATATATTAACGATTTTAATAAGCAAGTTTACATATATATAATATGCAAAAACATACATAAGTCAAACAAGATCCTTTTAGCTAAAATTGTCTTGAAACAAAATAACATTAGCTAGTGAGTACATTGATTAGTTCAACCAAAACATAGAAGTTCTAACATAGATTAGTGTTTCTATGCATCAAAACATTCTTGAGCCCTCAAGGTAGCATATGGTCACCATTTCAGCACTCCTGTAAATAAGAACAACCGAAACAAAAAAGTTAGAAACAAGATATAACACTAATTATAATTTTTCCACTAAGTTTTATCCAAAATGTTTAAAAAATTTTCGGCAGAACCACCCCTAAAACTTGGATATTTTTACCGTCCACGGTTCCAACAAACACAACCTGTTCCGAGGGTTACCTGAAACGTGTAGCTCGGTCGTCTGGAGAGGCCCGAGGTGGGGGTTCAGGGACCCGAGCTTGATATGCGGAGTGGTTGGTGGTTGTACCTGCAATGACACTCCGATGCTTAAGTTAGCATGGGTCCAAGCAGATATGTGTAGAATATGGAATGAATGCCATACCTGGGTGCTCCAGTGTATTTATAGTAGTTGGCCGTGATCTTCCCTGGATAAGATATTCTTATCTTATCTTATCTTTGGGAGTTTTATCTCTATCTTTGTGGAACCGCCTTTTCTAGGCCTTTTCGGCCTTTAGGTTTTGGGCTGCGTTCCTTTTGATGGGCCTTCCTTGCTTTATTTGCCCGAGGTCCGACCTGTAGGTGTGAGCCTTAGGGCGAGGTCGGACCTCTTATGAATTTTGCCGAGTTGGAGGAGCCTGGGGTTCCTTCTGCGCCGTCGTTTCGTTCTCCTTGCTTCGGAGCTTGTCGTCTTCGTTTCTTTCTTCCAGGTTTGTTCCTATT
This sequence comes from Arachis duranensis, assembly GCF_000817695.3. Classification (NCBI taxonomy): domain Eukaryota; kingdom Viridiplantae; phylum Streptophyta; class Magnoliopsida; order Fabales; family Fabaceae; genus Arachis; species Arachis duranensis. Next base: position 58,669,197 of record NC_029781.3, read on the forward strand.
TTTGTGCACATATGCTTCTGTTCTTTGTGTGGCTCTTGTTTGTTTGTATATGGGGGGGGCTCTTTTTTGTTCTCCGGTATTTTTGTTCCGGGTTGCCGCGTTTTCTTCGTGGGGTTTTTG
>NC_029781.3:58675760-58677680 GCF_000817695.3 Arachis duranensis
GCATGTCGGAGGCTTTCCAGGCGAAGAGGTCGGAATTTTCTTTTAAGAGGGTTATGAGTTCCTCTTTTAGGCCCGTTTCGAGGTTTGCTCCTATGTTTGTTATTTTTTCGGGTGTGTTCCCGATCTGGATTTTTTCGGTTTCTCCCTCTGGTTGTGGCCGAAAATCTTCTCGGGCTTGAACTCGCCCGAGTTCTATTGTGTTGATCTCTTTTCCTTTTAAGCTCAGGCTTTCGTTGTAGCATCGCCGCGCCAGTTTTTGGTCGCCTTTTAGGGTAGCGATTCCTTTTGTGGTAGGGAACTTCATACAGAGGTGTGGGGTCGAGACTATAGCTGCCAGTCTGTTTAGTGTTGGTCGCCCAATGAGGGCATTGTATGCTGAAGTGACGTTGACTATAATGTAGTCAATGCTTAATGTTTTAGATTGCTCGCCTCTTCCAAAGGTAGTGTGTAGCGAGATGTATCCTAGGGGATGGATCGAGGTATCTCCTAGCCCAAATAGGTCGGTGGGATAGGCCTTTAGTTCTTTTTCCTCAAGTTCGAGCTTGTCGAAGGCCGTTTTGAACAGGATGTCTGCTGAGCTTCCCTGGTCAATCAGGGTTCGATGTAGGTTGGCGTTTGCGAGGATAATGGTGATTACCATTGGATCGTCGTGCCCGGGTATTATCCCTTGAGCATCTTCTCGGGTAAACGAGATAGTAGGTAGTTCGGGCAGGGGACTGTCTTCTCGGACGTGGTAGACTTCTTTGAGGTGTCTTTTTCGCGAGGATCTGGATGTTCCTCCGCCTGCAAAACCTCCATTTATCATGTGAACGTGTCTTTCAGGGGTTCGCGGGGTTTGTTCGGCCCGATCTTCGTTGTCTCCCCGCCTTCTCTTCCTGGTCTCTTCTCCTTTCTCTGCTATGTATCTGTCGAGTTTTCCTTCTCTGGCTAGCTTTTCTATAACATTTTTTAGGTCGTAGCAGTCGTTAGTAGAATGACCGTAGAGCTTGTGATATTCACAGTATTCGGACCGATCTCTCCCCGCTCTCTTGTGTTTTAGCGGTCGGGGCGGTGGGATTTTTTCGGTGTGGCATACTTCTCTGTAGACGTCTACCAGGGAAACTCGGAGGGGAGTGTAGCTATGATACTTCCGTGGCTTGTCCGAGTTGGATTCTTCTTTCTTCTTCTGTTCCCGATCTCGATCTCGGAACGGGTAGGTTGATTCCTTCCTAGAAGAGTCTCTTAGCTGGGAGGTTTCCTCCATGTTGATATATTTTTCTGACGCTCCTGCACCTCGTATAGGGAGGTCGGGTATCGTTTGGATAGGGATTGGCTAAACGGTCCCTCTTTTAGGCCGTTTGCTAGTCCCATGATGGCTGCTTCAGTGGGCAAGTGTTGTATGTCCAGGCAGGCTCTGTTGAATCGCTCCATGTACTCTCGGAGAGTTTCTTGGTTACCTTGTTTGATTCCGAGTAGACTGGGGGCATGTTTTGTCTTGTCCTTTTGAATAGAGAACCTTGTCAGAAATTTTTTGGTTAGGTCTTCGAAGCTGGTGATTGATCTAGGTGGCAGGTTGTCGAACCACTTCATGGCTGACTTGGTGAGAGTGGTAGGGAAGGCTTTGCACCGAATCGCGTCGGAGGCGTCGACTAGGTACATTCTGCTTCTGAAGTTGCTGAGGTGGTGACTTGGATCGGTGGTGCCGTCGTAGAGATCCATATCGGGTGGTTTAAAGTTTCGCGGTACCTTCACCTTCATGATCTCTTGCGTGAAGGGATCATGGTTGCATTCGGGGGTGGTGCCGCGTTCTGTCCGGTCTTTTAGATTGGCCTCTATTTTCCGTAGTTTTTCTTCTAATTCTCTGCGCTTTCGAGCCTCCCTTCTCAGATCTTGTTCAGTTTCTTTCTGCTTTTTTATGTCCTCTTCGAGTTGTTTCAGCCG
>NC_029781.3:58677718-58687720 GCF_000817695.3 Arachis duranensis
TAACTGCTTTTTAGCTTTAATTCCATAACCTTTAGCAAGGACACAAGGTTTCACATATGGTTAATTTGTTGCATCAGAGGCTGTGGCAAACAATTAAGTTTGGTGTTCCCACACCAAAATAAATCCAAAAGACACACTCACTTTATGCATACTAACCATGCAATTAAGGGCTTGAGAAGCAAGCAACTTTTGAGAATTATGCAGGAAATTAGTCAACTATTGAAGATATTGTGCATTTTAACTCAAATAGAACACAGCAGAAGGAAGAATCAAAGGGCTGCAACTTCAAAGGTTTATCTAGACTTAATCCTTGCTGCTGAGAAGTGTTTTGAATCTGGGAACCATTGTATGTCCTGTTAAAGTGTTTATCTAGTTGCAAGTGAAATTGTTTGATAAGAATGCTGATCTGCATAATGCTTGTCATTCATCACTTAGCTTTAAATTTTGTTTTGTTTCCCATATGCTTAAATAAAAGAGAAATGGTTGAATTAGAAAGTAAATATCCAATGTTGCAAAAGTTAGAATGGAAGTTAATGGTGGTATATGTGTTTGATTAAATGCATAACTCATGAAATAATTGCTGCATAATGTCATTTTCATTGAAGTGTGAGCTAGCTTGCTGTCATAAAGGTTCCTATCAGTAAAGAAAAATCCCTTGAGAACAAAATAAAACAGAAAGAAAAGGAAGAAAAAAAAGCCAATGTGGCAAGAAAAACAAAGAATAAAGGCTGGACACCAATAGCTTGGACCCTAGGACACATGCCTATGGTGTTCTTGTACTAGGATATGCTTGGACAAGTAAATTCTGAGGGGTATTTCAAAACCCGGTCACTTAGATCAACTAATTTGGGATGGCTGGAGCACGAAATTACAATCACACTTTTGCAATCCCGCGCAACTAACCAGCAAGTGCACTGGGTCGTCCAAGTAATACCTTACGTGAGTAAGGGTCGATCCCACGGAGATTGTCGGCTTGAAGCAAGCTATGGTTACATGTGTCTGTGGTGAAGAAATGTTGAGTAAAAATAAAGCCAAAGGCTACTACAACATTTGACACCAAGCCTTCAAAGAATAATAAGCTTGTTAAGCAAAATAAGAAAAGAAAAGTTAGCAAGGGAGCAAGTAAAGAGTAAACCTTATAACAGCAAGCTTAGTAAGCCTTTGAGAAAAAGTGTATACTATGTAACAGCAACCAATAACTGAGTTATCATTGTCTGCATAAAAACTCCATGAACCAAGTTCTGCTATATGCCTAATAAGGATATGTATGCTTTTCTTTTCATTTCATTTCCTCTTAATTTTGATACTTGCTTGGGGACAAGCAAAATTTAAGTTTGGTGTTGTGATGACAAGTCATCATATACCCATTTTTCAAGCTAATTTCACTTGTTTCACTAATCTTTATGCACTTTCTTGCACTAGAAGTAAGCAATTTAGAGTGGAATTGCATGTTTTATTTGAATCAAACAACCACCATTTAATTGATGCTAAATCATGAGGTTTAAGCTAAATTTAATTGATTTTTAATTGATTTATAAGCCTTGTGAATTTAGTGATACTTTGATTGGTTGTTTTGATTATTTGAAGGTGAAGAAAAGAAGAAAAGAGGAAGCGTGGCTTAAGAAAGCGTGGCCCAAGGAAAAAAAGAATGTGGCGCATGGAAGGGAGGAAGCTACACTGCCCTCCAAACTGCACCACTTGAGCGCTACCTTGATGATGTCCAAGACTTGGCATGCGAAATATTGTAAGCGCACCATGGCAACATTGCCCTGCCCTCCACAAGGGCAGGGCAGCATCCTGATGTCCCACACTCAGCACGCACACAATTTCCCTGCTCTGCCCTCCACAAGGGCAGGGCAGCCTCCTGGAAGCTAATTTCTCATGGGCTGAAAATTGGATTAAAAATCCAATTTAATTCATTTCTTCACCAAATCAAAAGCCCATCCAAATTCCAAAATCCAAGAATAGAAAGTGTATAAATAGGAGATAGTTTGATGTAATTAGGACCCTTCTTTTGATTTTTGAACTTTTACATTTTGAAACTTCATTTTCTCTGAGAGCTTTGAACTGAGATTTTGAGAGAATTGGGAAGGAGAATTGATCTCTCTTCTTCCTCGTTCTTGCTTGAGCATTTTTACTTTTCTTGTTTGAATCTTGAGTGGGAAGAATTGAGGAATTTCTGTCTCAATCTCCATTCAAGATCTCTTTAATTTCTCTTCTGCATAATTGAGTTCAATTACATTTCCTTTACTGCTTCTTCTTTAATTTCTTGTTAATTGCTTTGTGAACTTGGATCTGGGAAGGCAATTGAGATCTAGACTTTGCTATCTAGTCTCTGGAGTCCTGAGGAAGCTTTCTAACAAAATTCAAGAGAAAAGATTGAAGAAGAAGGTAAAAACTATTATTGATTCATTGAATTACAATAGAGCTCCCTAACCCAATGAGAGGGGGTTTAGTGAGTCATAGCTCTGAATTCAATTACAAAAAGTATGAAAACTAGAAAAATGATCCAAAAAGTCCTATCTCTAACTTCAATTCTATCCTATTTATACACTTTCTAAATTGAGCTTCTGTTGTGTTTCTTGGGCTTTGAGGCCTTTCCCTGATTTCCTTTTGCTTTGGGTTTATGATCCATAATCCTGATGAGGCTGATGATCCAATTCTGTAACATTCATTGAGCCAACTTAGTGATAATCAAGTAATGACACATGACTCAACAAATTGAAATTCCAGACTCATCAATTCTTCAGGCCCAATCCCATAAACCATGATATTCAATTGGGTTTCATACCAGAGTACGTTTAAGTTAATGTTTGTGCTCAAATGCTAAGAGTGTGGAATGGTGGAACACGTTTAAGCTCCAGTTTAAGCTTAAACTGGAGCTTAAACGTGGAAATGAAGAAAGCAACCCCTTGAGGAAAATTTTGGTCGAACACGTTTAAGCTCCAGTTTAAGGTTAAACTGGAGCTTAAACGTGGGAATGCTCCCTGGTGCATTTCTCAATTCTGGCGTTTAACTTCCAGTTTAAGGTTAAACTGGAGGTTAAACGCCACTTTCAGCTTTTCTCAGCTTTCATGATTCTGGCATTTAAGCTCCAGTTTAAGCTTAAACTGGAGCTTAAACGCCACTTCCCAGCATTATATGGCTTGGCAGTTTAAGTTCCAGTTTAAGCTTAAACTGGAACTTAAACTCCACATGTGATATTCAAGCTTCCTTTATTGATTTTGTTGCTTCCTTGCCTAACCTCTTCTTCCCTGAAATCATCCAAACAACTGCATTTCCGGATTCTCTTGAATGCCGCCATCAGTTCTAGCTTATACCACGAAGATTCCGGTTAAAGAATCCAAGAGATATCTACTTAATCTAAGGTAGAACGGAGGTGGTTGTCAGGCACGCGTTCATAGTTGAGAATGATGATGATTGTCACGGATCATCACATTCATCCGGGTTAAGAACAAGTATTATCTTAGAATGGAAGCAAGCATGATTGAATGAAAAACAGTAGTAATTGCATTAATCCATCAAGACACATCAGAGCTCCTCACCCCCAACCATGGGGTTTAGAGACTCATGCCATGGGAAGTACACAAAGAAATGTGTAAAGTGTCATGAGGTACAGATACAATGTCAAAAGAACCTATTAATAGTAAACTAGTAACCTAAGGTATACAGAAATGAGTAAAATGACGTAAAAATCCACTTCTGGGTCCACTTAGTGTGTGCTTGGGCTGAGCATTGAAGCTTTTATGTGTAGAGACTTTTTCTGGAGTTTTCAGTCTCTGAATCAGATTTTTGCTCAGGACCCTCAATTTCAGTCAGAAAATACCTGAAATCACAGAAAAACACACAAACTCATAGTAAAGTCCAGAAAAGTGAATTTTAACTAAAAACTACTAAAAATATACTAAAAACTAATTAGATTATACTAAAAACATACTAAAAACAATGCCAAAAAGCGTATAAATTATCCGCTCATCAATGGCCAATTGAAAGTCCACAATAAAGAGCAACCTAGATACAGAACATTTAGTTATCCAAAGAGATGCTGGGCACCAATGATTCTAGGAGGAAATAGTGAGCCATGTGTCTGTGGTGGAAAGATGTTGAGTAAAAATAAAGCCAAAGGCTACTGCTGCAACATTTGACACCAAGCCTTCAAAGAATAATAAACTTGTTAAGCAAAATGAGAAAAGAAAAGTTAGCAAGGGAGCAAGAAAAGAGTAAACCTCATATTTTTGTAATTTTTAATTATTATAAATAAAAGACTTCTTTCCTCCTGAGGATTATGCGTCTCAGGAGGGGAGAAGCACAGACATATTACTTCTATTCCATCTGTAAAGCATGAGCAACTAAACCTCCTTTATTGTTAGTGTTTTTATTTCAATCTATGTTTAATTCCATTCTAAGATATATCTTCGTTCTTCAAACTAATAAAACTGGGTGGAATGAGAGTACGACCTATTTTCTACATGGGTTCTTGCGAGTCCCTAACTGGAAAGCATTGAATCACAAGCTTGATTATACATCTCTTAGATGGCTAATCCACGACTTTGTTGGGGACATGGGAACATCTGTTTAGCCGAGGTACAGGGCGATTAGGGCCTTTTTGGTATACGCTAGAATCATATAGCTCCATTCTCTGATTCGGAATATCCGACCTTGTCTGTGCCATTTTAAGTAGGATCACCAGGGATTGAATTGCTAGAGTTTCACCCTCATTCAGATTGGATGACTATTAGCACCGGGGTGTGATCTGAAGCAGAGGAGATTAATGACCACTAGTCCTGGCGTTAATCACTTACATTTTACCATGGACTGATTCATCCATTGTTGGAGTAGACAGTAAGAAAAGTTGATTCAGAAAGAAGAAGCATCTCTGAAGCCTCAACCGATTTGTTATCACTATTTTCACACCAATTTAGTAATTCTTTCCTTATTCTATTTTTATGCGTTTTCACAACCACTATCTTTTCTATCTGCTTGACTAAGATTTGCAAGATAGCCGCTGCTTGCTCAATCCGACAATCTCTATGGGATTCGACCCTCACTCACCTGAGGTATTACTTGGACGACCCAGTGCACTTGCCGGTCTATTTGTGTGGAATTTGTGGTGTTCAATTTTGCACACCATGAAGCACATCAATCAAGGATATGCATAAAGCATTGATGATGAAATAAATGAGATAAAATAAGTACAAAAAGGATGCAATCCATCATTAATATGTTTGATCACTTAATTTGTAAAATTGATGTGAAAAGATTGAAAATAGCACTTAATGTAACCAAAAGATCATTGAATAGTAAAATTTCCATTTAAGTTGTTACAAAAGTGAAAATGCACCAATTGTTACAAATTAAAAAGTATCAAGATTTGGTCAATCAGAAAGTTTAAAAGCATTGACTTCAATGTTATATGAAAATAGTTGAAATCAAACCATGAAGTGAAAGAATTGACCTAACAAGAAAATTCAAACCATTGAGGAAGTTCAAAGACAATTGGCCAACAAGGGTCTATTTGACATAGAATTCTGTCAAATAGCTCCTTATTGCAACCAATCATATAATGGAATATGAGGGAACCAAAAGAAACGGAAACGCTGGCCGGACAATTCATTAATTAAGTTGGTAGCAAAACAAAACTGAAGCAACAAATTACCAACATAATTAATAAATCGAAATCAATTAACACAAATTTCAAAAACTTTTGGCAGCATTCCAACAGTAAATTGGACATTCCCAAATTAAAACAAACAGAAATAGCAATCAATATGAACTCAAGGTAAGTCAAACCAGCACAAATCACAATAAATCCATATGAATTGGACAAGCAACAAGCACAGTAGCAAAACGGCAATATATGAATAGTTGAACACAACAGGACTATAATCATCATCATTTAGTCAAAACAGGCCAAGACTTAGCCATTCCAGACAGCAGTAACAACCAAAAATCAATCCTAAATCCACTATATAGTTCAGATTATCTAGCGACCTAAAACTAACTAAACATGCATCTTTAACTCACTTAATTAACAAAAATTAAACTGACAACTAAAACAACTAAAATAAGATTAACTAAGTGAACTCAAAAAACTTGAAAATAGAGGAAACCTGAGAAGGAGGCAGAATCAAGGAATGAACTGAACAAGAAGAGATTGTGGAAGCAGAATAATGCCGGCCCAGAGGCAGTTGCTGGTGGTGGTGCAGACTAAAAAAACAGAAATAGGGCTGAGATATGGGAGTCCCTATGCTTTGTGGTGAACCGAATCAATGAAGAAGAAAAGAGAGGGGAAAGGAGATGGAAGGTGGTGGTTAGACGGTGTCGCCAGCGGCAAAGTGATGGCCGCTGTAATGACCTAATTTCCAGTACGTCATGATCATATTTAAAACTGAGTGCTACAAACTTGCTTTTCTAGACTTATCTATTACTTATTAATAAGCCTGTAATTGTGTTATCACGAGATTAATTTTTCTTGGAAATTTTCTCCTTTTTAAGTAAAAATTGTACGAAAATAATGGGTGGTGCACGAAATTGTGATCATCAACTATGGCTCCAATAATTTGGTAGCTCTCACACGTGAATTACACTTAGTCACAACTCTGCACAACTAACCAGCAAGTGCACTGGGTCGTCCAAGTAATACCTTACGTGAGTAAGGGTCGATCCCACGTAGATTGTTGGTGTGAAGCAAGCTATGGTCATCTTGTAAATTCGGGTCAGGTGGATTTAACTAATTTAAGAGATTATTGGTTTAAATAAAAATAATAAAATAAACAAAAAATAAAGATAGAGTTACTCATGTAATTCAATGGTGGGAATTTCAGATAGGTGTATAGAGATGCTTGTCCCTGTTGAATCTCTGCTTTCCTACTGCTTTCATCCAATCCTTCTTACTCCTTTCCATGGCAAGCTGTATGTAGGGCATCACCGTTGTCAATGGCTACATCCCATCCTCTCAGTGAAAAAGGTCCAAATGCTCTGTCACAGCACGGCTAATCATTTGTCTGTTCTCAATCAGGTTGGAATAGAATCCAGTGATTCTTTTACGTCTGTCACTAACGCCCAGCCTTCAGGAGTTTGAAGCTCGTCACAGTTATTCAATCGTGGAATCCTACTCGGAATGCCACAGACAAGGTTAGACTTTCTGGATTTCCATGAATGCCGTCATCAATTCTAGCTTATACCACGAAGATTATGATTAAGGAATCCAAGAGATATGCGCCCGGTCTAAGGTAGAACGGAAGTGGTTGTCAGTCACGCACGTTCATAGGTGAGAATGATGATGAGTGTCATGGATCATCACATTCATCAAGTTGAAGAGCAACGAATATCTTAGAATAGGAATAAGTCGAATTGAATTGAAAATAATAGTAATTACATTAAAACTTGAGGTACAACAGAGCTCCACACCCTTAATCTATGGTGTGTAGAAACTCTACCGTTGAAAATACATAAGTGAAAGGTCCAGGCATGGCCGAATGGCCAGCCCCCATGAAGGTCTAAGGACTAGGCATCCAGAGATGTCTAATACACTAGTAAAAAGTCCTATTTATAATAAACTGGCTGTTAGGGTTTACAGAAGTAAGTAATTGATGCATAAATCCACTTCCGGGGCCCACTTGGTGTATGTTTGGGCTGAGCTTGAATGTTACACGAGCTGAGGCTTATCTTGGAGTTGAACGCCAAGTTGTAACGTGTTTTGGGCGTTCAACTCTGGTTCGTGACGTGTTTCTGGCGTTTGACTCCAGAATGCAGCATGAAACTGGTGTTGAGTGCCAGTTTTCGTCGTCTAATCTCGAACAAAGATGGACTATTATATATTTCTGGAAAGCTCTCGATGTTTACTTTGCAACGCCGTTGAGAGCGTGCCATTTGGAGTTCTCTAGGTCCAGAAAATATATTTCGAGTGCAGGGAGGTCAGATTCCAACAGCATCAGCAGTCCTTTGTCAGCCTTTTATCAGAGTTTTGCTCAGGTCCCTCAATTTCAGCTAGAAAATACCTGAAATCACATAAAAACATACAAACTCATAGTAAAGTCCATAAATGTGAATTTAACATAAAAACTAATGAAAACATCCCTAAAAGTAGCTAGATCATACTAAAAACTACCTAAAAACAATGCCAAAAAGCATATAAATTATCCGCTCATCACAACACCAAACTTAAATTGTTGCTTATCCCCAAGCAACTGAAAATCAAATAGGATAAAAAGATGAGAATATACTATAAATTCCAAAATATCAATGAATATTAATTCTAATTAGATGAGCATGACTTGTAGCTTTTTGCTTCTGAATAGTTTTGGCATCTCACTTTTTCCTTTGAAGTTTAGAATGATTGGCTTCTCTAGGAACTTAGAATTTCGGATAGTGTTATTGATCCTCCTAGTTAAGTATGTTGATTCTTGAACACAGCTACTTTAATGAGTCTTGGCCGTGGCCCTAAGCATTTTGTTTTCCAGTATTACCACCGGATACATAAATGGCACAGACACATGACTGGGTGAACCTTTTCAAATTGTGACTCAGCTTTGCTAGAGTCCCCAGTTAGAGGTGTCCAAAGCTCTTAAGCACACTCTTTTTGCTTTGGATCATGACTTTAACCACTCAGTCTCAAGCTTTTCACTTGGACCTTCATGCCACAAGCACATGGTTAGGGACAGCTTGATTTAGCCGCTTAGGCCTGGATTTATTTCCTTGGGCCCTCCTATCCATTGATGCTCAAAGTCTTGGATCCTTTTTACCCTTACCTTTTGGTTTTAAGGGCTATTGGCTTTTTCTGCTTGCTTTTTCTTTTTCTTTCTATTTTTTTCGCAAGCTTTTGTTTTTCACTACTTTTTCTTGCTTCAAGAATCAATTTTATGATTTTTCAGATCATCAATAACATTTTTCTTTGTTCATCATTCTTTCAAGAGCCAACAATTTTAATATTCATAAACAACAAGATAAAAAATATTCACTGTTCAAGCATTCATTCAGAAAACAGAAAGTATTGTCACCACATCAATATAATTAAACTAAATTCAAGGATAATTTCGAAATTCATGTACTTCTTGTTCTTTTGAATTAGAAACATTTTTCATTTAAGAGAGGTGAATGATTAATGGAATTATTCATAGCTTTAGGACATAGTTACTAACTACTAATGATCATGAAGTAGAGACACAAAACATAGATAAATATATAACATAAAAACCAAAAAACAGAGAAAATAAGAACAAGGAATGAGTCCACCTTAGTGGCGTCTTCCTCTTGAAGGACCAATGATGTCCTTAAGCTCTTCTATGTCCCCTCCTTGCCTTTGTTGCTCCTCCTTCATTGCTCTTTAATATTCTCTTATTTCATGGAGAATGATGGAGTGCTCTTGATGTTCCACCCTTAATTGTTCCACATTGTAACTCAAATCTTCTAAGGAAGTGTTGAGTTATTCCCAATAGTTATTGGGGGAAAGTGCATCCCTTGAGGCATCTCCAGGATTTCTTGGTGATGAGCTTCCTCATGCGTCTCTTGGGTTCCATGAGTGGGCTCTCTTGTTTGCTCCATTCTTTTCTTAGTGATGGGCTTGTCCTCCTCAATGAGGATGTCTCTTTCTATGATAACTCTAGCTGAGTAACATAGATGGCAAATAAGATGAGGAAAAGCTAGCCTTGCCAAAGTAGAGGACTTATCGGCTATTTTGTAGAATTCATGGGAGATGACTTCATGAATTTCTACTTCCTCTCCAATCATGATGCTATGAATCATGATGGCCTGATCCACAATAACTTTAGATCGGTTGCCAGTGGGGATGATGGAGCGTTGAATGAACTCCAACCATCCTCTAGCCACAGGCTTGAGGTCCAGTCTTCTTAGTTGAACCGGCTTGCCTTTGGAGTTTCTTTTCCATTGAGCTCCTTCCACACATATGTCCATAAGGACTTGGTCCAACCTTTGATTAAAGTTGACCCTTCTAGTGTAGGAGCGTACATCTCCTTGCATCATGGGCAAGTTGAATGCCAACCT
>NC_029781.3:58689742-58690389 GCF_000817695.3 Arachis duranensis
ATGGAGGATCTTGTTTCATTCATGAAACTTGAAGTGGCCTTAGACAGATCAGAGACTATGTTTGATAAGTTAGAGGGGCTCTGTTCAGAATTCTCTGTCTATTGCTGAGAAGATGATGGAAAAGGCTTGTTATTGCTTAGCCTGTTCCTTCCACCATTATTAAAGCCTTGTTGAGGCTTTTGTTGATCCTTCCATGAGAAATTTGGATGATTTCTTCATGATAAATTATAGGTGTTTCCATAAAGTTCACCCATGTAATTAACCTTCGCCATTGCAGGGTTCTCAGGATCATAAGCTTCTTCAGAAGCTACCTCTTTAGTACTGTTGGATGCATTTTGCCATCCATTCAGACTTTGAGAGATCATGTTTACTTGCTGAGTCAACACTTTGTTCTGAGCCAATATGGCATTCAGAGCATCAATTTCAAGAACTCCCTTCCTATGAGGCATCCCACTATTCATGGATTTCCTCTCAGAAGTGTACATGAATTGGTTATTTGCAACCATGTCAATAAGTTCTTGAGCTTCTGCAGGCGTTTTCTTTAGGTGAATGGATCCACCTGCAGAATGGTCCAATGACATTTTGGAAAACTCAGATAGACCATAATAGAATATATCTAATATGGTCCATTCTGAAAACATGTCAGA
>NC_029781.3:58690534-58697904 GCF_000817695.3 Arachis duranensis
TTTTTGAGGAGGAAAGAATTTATCCAAGAAGGCCGTGACCAGCTTATCCCAGGAGTCCAGGCTATCTTTAGGTTGTAAGTCCAACCATGTTCTAGCTCTGTCTCTTACAGCAAAAGGGAAAAGCATGAGCCTGTAGACTTCAGGATCTACTCCATTCGTCTTTACAGTCTCACAAATTTGCAAGAACTCAGTTAAAAACTGGTAAGGATCTTCAGATGGAAGTCCATAAAACTTGCAGTTATGTTGCATTAGAGCAACTAATTGAGGTTTCAGCTCAAAATTGTTTGCTCCAATGGCCGGAATGGAGATGCTTCTTCCATCAAATTTGGAAGTTGGTTTAGTGAAATCACCAAGCATCCTCCTTGCATTATTGTTGTTAGGTTCGGCTGCCACCTCCTTTTCTTGTTCGAAAATTTCAGAAAGGTTGTCTCTCGATTGTTGTAATTTAGCTTCTCTTAATTTCCTCTTCAGAGTCTTTTCAGGTTCAGGATCAGCTTCAACAAGAATGCCTTTTTCCTTGTTCCTGCTCATATAGGGAAGAAGAGAACAAGAAAAGAAAGAGGAATCCTCTATGTCACAGTAAAGAGGGAAAAGGAAGAGGAATCCTCTATGTCACAGTATAGAGATTCCTTTATGTTAGCAGAAGAAGAAAGGGAATAGGAGTGAAGAAGAATGAATAGATAGGGGCAGTGATTTGAGATGAAGAGAGGTGAAGAGAAGTGTTAGTAAATAAATAAATAAATAGAAGAAGGGGAGAGGGAAGAAATTTCGAAAATAAATTTGAAAAGAAGTTAAATGATTTTTGAAAATAAAAGATAAGATAGAATTAAAATTAAAACAATTAATTAATTAAAAAGAATTTTTGAAAAAAGGGTTGAGATATTTTCGAAAATTAGAGAGGAAAAAGTAGTTAGGTGGTTTTGAAAAAGATAAGAGACAAACAAAAAGTCAAATAGTTAGTTGAAAAAGATATTAAAGTCAAATTAAGGTTATTTTTGAAAAAGATTTCGCCAATCTGGTGTGCTGGCCGTGCACCACAAAATGCTGCCCTGCCCTTGCGGAGGGCAGGGCAATGTTTCCAAAGTTGAAGTCCCGTGTTCGAAACTCGGGCAATGCACACGCTACTCTTTTTCTTGGCTTTCTTGGCACCAAACTAAGGCCTAGTTTCTTGTTTCCTCATGGTGCCGTGTTCGATCCTTGTGGCAAGCATTGGTGGGCTTTTTCTTTGAATTTCTTCCTTTGGTGAGCCCGATATTGCCCTTGAGGAGGGCAGGGCAGTGTTTTCGCTCTCCTTGATCCATGGCACCAATTTGTGCTCTGCCCTTGTTGTGGGCAGGGCAGTGTTGCCTCTCAAGGCTTGTTTCCTTATGTTGCCCTCCTAGAGGGCAGTATGCCCTTGTGGAGGGCAATGCTTGCTTCCTCCTTTTATGCGCCACACTTCTTCTCTCTTGGGCCACGCCTTCTTAAGCCACGCTTCCTCTTTTCTTCTTTTCTTCACCTACAATAAACCAAAACAACCACTCAAAGTATCACTAAATTCAAGAGGCTTATAAATCAATTAAAATTCAATTAAAATTAGCTTAAACCTCATGAGTTAACATTAATATCATGGTGGTTGCTTGATTTAAAGAAGTTATGCATTTTCATTCCAAATCACTTACTTAGGATGCAAGAAAGTGCATAAAAACTAATAAAACAAGTGAAATTAGCTTGAAAAATGGGTATATGATGACTTGTCATCAAGCTATCTATTCCTAATGCTCCCTATTGGAGCCAACCTCCTTTCCAATCGAGCTCCCCTTTTGAAAATGAGAGTGATGCCTTTATATAGGCTTTTTACAAAATGAAAATAAAATAAAATTAAAATTCAAAATAAAATCACAAAATGAAATTTCTAATCTAGCTTCTCTGTGTGCCTTTGAGTCATGTTGAGTGGGCTTTGCTTGCTTTAGATTTGAGGAGAAATGGGTTTGATTGGCCTTGATTCAATTTGGTGAGGAATTGAATTTAAATGAAATTTTAGTTAAATTTTGGCACATGTTGCTCCCAGGAGGCTGCCCTGCCCTTGTGGAGGGCAGAGCAGGGAAACCTTGTGTGGGGATCCAACTAGCGTGCCAAATTTTGGGAGGGGCATCAGTCATGCCCGTGCCAATTTGTGCGCTGCCCAAGCTCCCTTGTGTGCGCCAAGCATGCGTGTTGGCCGTGCCAAGGATTGTTGCTCTGCTCTCCTTGTGGGCAGCGCAAACCTTTCCTTGTTCTTGGGTGAAGTCCCAAGTTCGAACCTTGGTGAAAGCATTTGGGAGAGCAATTTTCCTTGATTTTTCATGAGGAGATCACGACATTGCCCTGCTCTCCAAGAGGACAGAACAGGATAATGAGCGCCACTTTGCTTTGGAGTGAGGCTCCAGCTTCGAACCTTGGTGGAAGCACTTTGGTTTATTTTCGTTTATTTTTTACCCTTAAAGATGCCTTTCACTCATGCCTTAATTGTACGCCAAATATGGATTGCTATATATCGTTGGAAAGCTCTAAATGTCAGCTTTCCAACGCAACTGAAAGCACATCAATTGGACGTCTGTAGCTCAAGTTATAGCTCTTTGAAGTAGGCATGGTCATGTTGTGAACGCCCAGATTTTAACTTAGCGAAAATTTGCTTCCAACCTCACTTTGCATCACGATATTGCCCTGCTCTTGGCAAGGGCAGAGCAGTGTGCATGCTGGCTACTTTCTTTTTTGATTTGGTCATGGGACACGCTTTTAAAAGCGTGGCCTAAGGCTCCAAAGTGTGCTCCAACTTCAAAGTGTGCCCCAAAGCTCTTTTTTTCTCCTTTTTAGCTTATTTTGTGCTTCTTTGCTTCTTTTTCTTCTTATTTCCTACAAGATTTATAAAATTAAAATATCAAGAAAATATATCATTTAAGTACAAAAAGCATTCAATATTTATGCACAAATCATCAATTTCTTGTATGAAAAAGCAATCAATTGTCACAAGAATCAAAAAAGGCCTTAGATCACTCTTCAGGAGGCTCTCTCAATAAGAGGAAGATAATTGATGAGGCTATAGACATCATAGAAACTGTGGCCAACAATGAATACTTCTATGCCTCTGATAGAAATCCAAATAGAGGAGTGATGGAATTGAATTACATAGATGCATTGCTATATCAAAACAAGCTGATTACCAAACAATTGGCAAATCTTACCAAGCAGATGGAGAGGAACTAAGTTGCAGTAGTCAATACTCAACCACCAACTCAAGAAGAAGTGAACGCAGAGGAAGGAGGTGATTGGGAGCAAGCCAATTACGTTGGAAACTCATCAAGACAACCCTCTAATCCACACTCCAAAACCTATAATCTTGGTTGGAAGAACCACCCAAACTTTGGGTGGAGAAACTAGCAAAACTAGAACCAAGATCATAGACCCCAAAACTCCAACCAATACAATAATTCCACCTACCAATAGCCCAATCAAAGACCATATCAACCCCATACAACAACACTTTCCAGCCTCCATATCAAGCACTAAATAGCCACTGTGAACCTCTAATTTCAACCTACCATTACCATCTGAGGATAGACTATCTCGGATTGAGGCCATGCTTGGAGAACACAGCAAGGAGTCCAAAGACATGCAAGCTTTCAAGGAGGAGGTGAGAAATAATATGCAAAACCAGGAAGCTACTTTCAAAAAACTTGAAGTATATATTGGATATCTATCCAAGCAAGTCCCTAACCACAATCCTTGTAGTGCCACGGGGGTAAACCCAATGGAAGAATGCGAGGCCATCACACTCAGGAGTGGAAAGGAACTGAAGGAGTCCTCAAAGGAAACACAGGAGAAGAAAGTGGATGAAAGCTCAAAAGATAAAGAGGATGCACAAACATCTGCTCCCAACCCACCTCAAGAAAAAGAAGTCCCCAGATCATATGTTTCAAAAGCTCCTTACCCTCAACGATTAAAGAAGAATGAAAAGGACAACCAATTCTCCAGATTCTTGGAGGTTTTCAAGAGACTGCATGTCAATATTTCTTTTTTTGAAGTACTAGAGCAAATGCCACTCTATGCTAAGTTTTTGAAGGAGTGAATGACCAAGAAGAGAAGTTGGAGAAATAATGAAACTGTGGTGTTAACCGAGGAATGTAGTGCTATCATTAAACATAAGTTACCTCAGAAATTGAAGGATCCTGGGAGCTTCCAAATCCCCTATTTTATAGGAAAAATCACAGTGAAAAAGGCCTTATGTGATTTGGGAGTGAGCATAAATTTGAAGTCCTTAGCAATGATGAAGAGAATGATGATTGAGGAAGCCAAACCAACAAGAATGACACTTCAATTAGCAGACCAATTATTCAAATTTCCCCATGGAGCAGTAGAAGACTTGTTGGTGAAGGTGGGAGACTTCATCTTCCCAGCAAACTTTGTGGTGTTGGATATAGAGGAAGAAGCCAAAGCTTCAATCATTTTGGGAAGGCCGTTTCTAGCAACAGCCAATGCCATCATCGATGTCCAAAAGGGTGAACTTACCCTTAGGCTACACGATGAGAAAATGGTATTCAATGTGTTCAAGGCCATGAGTTACCCACGAGAATCACTAGGAGAATGCATGAGGTTGGATGCAGTGGAAATCATAGTACAAGAAACCCTTGAAGAAGAAAAACATGAATAGGTGTCAGAAGAAGACCCCACATCAAATAGTGAGGCTGCAACAGTTCAATCAACCGAGGTACTCATTCCAAGCACATTGGAGGAAAAAAAAAGAAGAGAAAGAAGCATCTAAACTCGCACTGAAAGCATTGCCTCCCACTCTCAAGTATGTATAATTGGGAAGTGATGAAAGTTACCCAGTGATCATCAATTTTTCTCTCATTCAAGAACAAGAGAAAGAGTTAATCAAGGTGCTGCAAAAGCACCAATATGCCATTGGATGGACCCTTGCTAATTTAAAAAAGATAAGCCCCTCCATGTGCATGCATAAGATCCTGTTGGAAGATGATGCCAAACCCTCCATTCAACCCCAAAGAAGGTTGAATCCAGTCATGAAAGAAGTGGTACAAAAGGAGGTCATGAAGCTATGGAAGGCAGTGGTGATCTACCCAATTTTGGATAGCCCATGTGTGAGCCTCGTTCAAGTAGTCCTCAAGAAAGGAGGCATCACTGTGGTGCCTAATGAAAGGAATGAACTCATCCCTACAAGAACAATCACGGGATGAAGAATGTGTATTGATTATAGAAAACTTAATGAGGCCACAAGAAAAGACCACTTTCTACTTTCCTTCATGGACCAAATGCTGGAAAGACTTGCAGGGCATACATACTACTACTTCTTGGATGGCTACTCAGACTACAACCAGATAGTAGTTGACCAAAGAGATTAAGAGAAAACATCTTTCACTTGCACATACGGGGTCTTTGCTTATAGACGCATGCCCTTTGGATTGTGGATTGCACCTGCACTTTTCAAAGATGTATGTTGTCAATCTTTTCATATATGATTGAAAAATTCATTGAAGTTTTTATGGATGAATTTTCAGTATTTGGGGATTCCTTCCCGGATTGCTTGCATCACCTTGCCTTGGTGCTAAGGAGATGCCAAGAGACTATCCTAGTCTTAAATTGGGAGAAATGCCATTTTATGGTAATAGAAGAGATAGTCCTTGGCTACAAAATCTCTAATTAAGGTATAGAGGTAGACAAAGCCAAGGTGGAAATAATTGAGAAATTACCTCCACCTAGTAATGTCAAAGCAATTAGGAGCTTCTTAGGACATGCTGGATTCTATAGAAGGTTTGTTAGAGATTTTTCAAAAATTGCTAAACCTTTGAGTAACTTACTTGTCTCTAATGCACCTTTTGTGTTTGATCAAGAATGCATGCTGGCTTTTGAAGATCTAAAAAGAAAACTTTCCTTAGCACCTATCATTGCCCCACCTAACTGGGATTCACCTTTTGAGCTGATGTGTGATGCATCAGATTTTGCTATTGGGGTAGTGTTAGGACAAAAGAAAGACATTTTGGTGCATGTTATATACTACGGTAGCAAGATCCTTAATGAAACCCAAAGGAATTACACCACCACTAAAAAGGAATTACTCGCAATAGTGTTTGCATTTGATAAATTTAGATCATATCTCATTGGCTCTAAAGTGATTATTTTTACTGATCATGCAGCACTAAAATACCTACTTGCTAAGAAAGAATCAAAACCAATATTGATAAGCTGGATTTTGCTGCTGTAGGAGTTCAACATTGAGATTAAAGATAAGAAAGGAGCAGAGAATAGCAGATCACTTGTCAAGAATTCCTTATAAAGAAGGTAGCACACACAACCCGAGTGTGAATGAGTCTTTTTTGGATGAGCAATTAATGTTTGTTCATAGGGCACCTTAGTTCGCGAACATTGCCAATTTTAAATCCACTGGGGAAGTACCTTCAGTGATCAACAAACATCAGAAGAGAAAGCTCATCAATGATACCAAGTATTTCATCTGGGATAAACCATACCTCTCCAAAAAATGTTCAGATGGAATACTTAGAAGATGTATCTCAGAGGAAGAAGGATGGAAAGTCTTATGGAATTGTCATGGTTCTTGCTATGGAGAATACTTTGGAGGAGAAAAGGCTACAGCCAAAGTGTTGCGGTGTGGATTCTTTTGGCCCACCATCTTCAAGGATGAAAAAGAACTAGTGAAGAGTTGTAATGAATGCCAGAGAGCTAGAAACTTGCCCAAAAGAAATCAGATGCCACTACACTTCATCCTAGAACTTAAATTGTTTGACGTGTGGGGGATTGATTTCATGGGACCATTCCCAACTGATGTGTGGAAAACGATCCAACACAAAACTCACCGGCAAGTGTACCGGGTCGCATCAAGTAATAAAACTCACGGGAGTGAGGTCAATCCCACAGGAATTGAAGGATTGAGCAATTTTAGTTTAGTGGTTGATTTAGTGATGAGCGGATAATTTATACGCTTTTTGGCATTGTTTTTAGGTAGTTTTTAGTAAGTTCAAGCTACTTTTAGGGATGTTTTCATTAGTTTTTATGTTAAATTCACATTTCTGGACTTTACTATGAGTTTGTGTGTTTTTCTGCGATTTCAGGTAATTTCTGGCTGAAATTGAGGGATTTGAGCAAAACTCTGAAAAAGGTTGACAAAAAAGGACTGCTGATGCTGTTGGAATCTGACCTCCCTGCACTCGAAACGGCGTTGGAAAATAGACATCCAGAGCTTTCCAGCAATATATAATAGTCCATACTTTATTCGGAAATTGACGACGTAACTTGGCGTACATGCTGCTGTCTGGAGTTAAACGCCAGAAAAACGTCATGATCCGGAGTTGAACGCCCAAAACACGTTATAACTTGGC
>NC_029781.3:58699469-58701548 GCF_000817695.3 Arachis duranensis
TAAGATTTACAAGATGACCATAGCTTGCTTCACACTAACAATCTCCGTGGGATCGACCCTTACTCGCGTAAGGTTTATTACTTGGACGACCCAGTGCACTTGCTGGTTAGTTGTGCGAAGTTGTGTAATGCCATGGTATTGAACACCAAGTTCTTGGGATTCATGACCGGGGATTATGAGAGTTGTGAAAAGTATTGTTCACAATTTCGCGCACCAAGTTTTTGGTGCCGTTGCCGGGGATTGTTCAGTTTGGACAACTGACGGTTCATCTTGTTGCTTAGATTACGTATTTTTTTTTCTTCAGAGTTCTTAAGAATGAATTCTAGTGTTTCAAGGTGATGTTCTTATCATCACCAAAGCTGATTGATCTTCATCAATTTAGCTCTTGAATGCAATGTTCTGCTGAAGCTTGGCTGACCATGTCTAATTCCTTTAGACTGAAGTTTTAGACTAACATTGCATGATTTCTGGAATTCTCATTAAGAACTTTGATACCTTTTTCCACTTAATTTTCGAAAAACACAAAAAAAAAATCAAAAAAATCATAAAATCCAAAAATTTCTTGTTGAGACACTAGTGTCTCATCTTAAGTTTGGTGTCAATTGCATGCATTCATTCATGTGTCTTAAGGATTTTCAAGTAGTTCTTGATGATTTCTTACTCTAATCTTTGAATTCTCTTGACTTGAGTATTTATGTGTCTCATATGCATTCTCATTAGTGTCAGTAGTATACAAACTGCTAAGTTTGGTGTCTTGCATGCATTGTTATTTGATTCTTGTTGCATTTCGATTTTTCCTTACTATTAAAAATCCAAAAATATTTTTAATTTGTGTCTTCTCAAGTCAATGATACAGAGAATTGAAGATTCAGAACATACAGCAGAGGAATTATACAGAAAAAGCTGGGCGTTCAAAACGCCCAATGAAGAACGACAGACTGGCGTTTAAACGCCAGCCAGGGTACCTGGTTGGACGTTTAACGCCCAAAAAGGTATAGTTTTGGGCGTTAAACGCCAGAATGTGCACCATTCTGGGCGTTTAACGCCAGGATGGCACAAGAGGGAAGATTCTGTTTTTAATGCAGATTTTTTTTTCAGTTTTCAAATTTTTTTAAAATCAAATCTTTTTCAAATCATATCTTTTCAATCATATGTTTTCAAAATCAATTTCTTTCCTTTTTCAAAGATACTTACTATCAATTAATGATTTGATTCAACACCTTTTTCAAAGATACTTACTATCAATTCATGATTTGATTCAACATTTCAATTGTGCTGCCTTTTCTGTTGAGAAAGGTTTAATATTTGAATCATATCTTTTCTTGTTAGTCAAGTTTTTAATTTTCAAAATCAAATCTTTTTTCAAAATGTTTTTCAAATCATATCTTCTCAATCACATTTTTTTAAAACCAATCATATTTTCTTAACCACATCTTTTTCAAAATAGTTTTCAATCAAATCTTTTTGATTTCTAATTTCCAAATCTTTTTCAAAAAACACTTCACTTCTTTCCCACTTTCATTTTCGAAAATTAAGTGATGTTTTTCAAAAATGTTTTCAAAATTTTCACTTAATTTTCGAAAATCACTTCCCTTCTTCTCACATCCTTTTATTTATGAACTAACACTATTCCTTAATGCAAAATTCGAACTCCATCTCTTGTGATAAGTTCGAATTTTCTACTTCTGTCTTCTACTCTTCTTTTCCTCTGACACTTCAAGGAATCTCTATACTGTGACATAGAGGATTCCACATTTTCTTGTTCTCTTCTCTTTCTTATGAGCAGGAGCAAAGGCAAGGGCATTCTTGTTGAGGCTGATCCTGAACCTGAAAGGACCTTGAAGAGAAAGCTAAGAAAAGCCAAAGCACAACTCTCTTTAGAGGACCTGACCGAATTCTTCAAAGGAGAAGAACACATGGCAGCCGAAAACAACAATGCCAACAATGCAAGGAAGGTGCTGGGTGACTTTACTGCACCTACTCCCGATTTCTATGGGAGAAGCATCTCTATCCCTGCCATTGGAGCAAACAACTTTGAGCTTAAGCCTCAATTAGTTTCTCTAATGCAACAGAATTGCA
>NC_029781.3:58701707-58701884 GCF_000817695.3 Arachis duranensis
CGGAATTTTCTATGATGGTCTCTCTGAACTGTCCAAGATGTCCTTGGATAGCTCTGCTGGAGGCTCTCTTCATTTGAAGAAGACGCCTATAGAAGATCAAGAGCTAATTGAAATGGTTGCAAATAACCAATTCATGTACACTTCTGAAAGAAATCCTGTGAACAATGGGACTAGTCA
>NC_029781.3:58702618-58703496 GCF_000817695.3 Arachis duranensis
GTCAACTGGCCTCCAATGAGTTCCCTAATGAGGAACCATGGGAATCTGAGGCTCAAACTGAGACCATAGAGATTCCATTGGAGTTACTTCTGCCATTCATGAGCTCTGATGAGTATTATTCCTCTGAAGAGGATGAGTATGTCACTGAAGAGCAAGTTGCTAAATACCTTGGAGCAATCATGAAGCTGAATGACAAGTTATTTGGAAATGAGACTTGGGAGGATGAACCTCCTTTGCTCACCAAAGAACTGGATGACTTGTCTATGCATAAACTGCCCCAAAAGAGACAGGATCCTAGGAAGTTTTCAATACCTTGTACCATAGGCACCATGACCTTCAAGAAGGCCTTGTGTGACTTAGGGTCAAGTGTAAACCTCATGCCTCTCTCTGTAATGGAGAAGTTAGGGATATCTGAGGTGCAAGCTGCAAGAATCTCACTAGAGATGGCAGACAACTCAAGAAAACAAGCCCATGGACTTGTAGAGGATGTTCTGGTTAAAGTTGAAGACCATTACATCCCTACTGATTTCATAGTCCTAGAGACTGGGAAGTGCATGGATGAATCCATCATCCTTGGCAGACCCTTCCTAGCCACTGCAAAGGCTGTGATTAATGTTGATAGAGGAGAGTTGATCATTCAAGTGAATGAAGAATCCTTGGTGTTTAAGGCTCAAGGATATCCCTCTATCATCATGGAGAGGAAGCATCAAGAGCTTCTCTCAAGGCAGAGCCAAACAGAGCCCCCACAGTCAAACTCTAAGTTTGGTGTTGGGAGATTCCAACATAGCTCTGAGCATTTCTAAGGCTCCATAAGAGTCCTCTGTCAAGCTAATGACAATAAAGAAGCGCTTGTTGGGAGGCAACCCAATGTTATATTT
>NC_029781.3:58704821-58705095 GCF_000817695.3 Arachis duranensis
TGAAGTTACCATAGACCGGGCTATCATGATCCATAGCATCATGATTGGAGAAGAAATAGAAGTTCATGAGGTTATAGCCCAAGAACTATATAAGGTAGCGGACAAGTCCTCTACCTTGGCAAGGTTAGCTTTCCCTCATCTCATTTGTCACCTCTGTTATTCAGTTGGAGTTGACATAGAGGGAGATACCCCTATTGATGAGGACAAGCCCATCACCAAGAAGAGGATGGAGCACACAAGAGATCCCACTCATCATGAGATCCCTGAGATTCCT
>NC_029781.3:58708820-58709448 GCF_000817695.3 Arachis duranensis
TACATAAGTATTTCTATCCTATTTTAATTATCTTTATTTTTTGTTTATTATTTATTAATATTCGAAAATCCATAATCAATTATTATCCGCCTGACTGAGATTTACAAGATGACCATAGCTTGCTTCATACCAACAATCTCTGTGGGATCGACCCTTACTCACGTAAGGTTTATTACTTGGACGACCCAATACACTTGGTTGTTAGTTGAACGGAGTTGTATCCACACATAGCAAAGAGCCATTAAAATTATTCCATACAATAACAAAGAATACAACATTGATGATCACAATTTCGTCCACCAAGTTTTTGGCGCCGTTGCCGGGGATTGTTCGAGTATGGACAACTGACGGTTCATCATGTTGCTCAGATTAGGTAATTTTCTTTTCAAAAATCTTTTTCAAAATTTTTCTTTTCTTTTTCGTTTTTCTAACCATGTTTTTCGAAAAAATTAAAATAAAAATACAAAAAATTAGAAAATCATAAAAATAAAAAATATTTTGTGTTTCTTGTTTGAGTCTTGTGTTAATTTTTAAATTTGGTGTCAATTGCATGCTTTAAAAATTTTTCTTGCATTTTTCGAAAATTCATGCATTCATGGTGTTCTTCATGATCTTCAAGTTGTTCTTG
>NC_029781.3:58709800-58710073 GCF_000817695.3 Arachis duranensis
ATATCTTTTCCTTTTTTATCTCCTAATTTTCGAAAATTTGAGTTGACTTAGTCAAAAATTTTAAAAATTAGTTGTTTCTTACAAGTCAAGTCAAATTTTCAATTTTAAAAATCTTATCTTTTCAAAACTTTTTCAAAAATTAAATCTTTTCCTTTTTTCTTATTAATTTTCGAAATTTTTTTAATATTTTTCCAAAATCTTTTTCTTATCTTTTACATCATATTTTCGAAAATTAGCTAACAAGTAATGTGATTGATTCAAAAATTTGAAGTT
>NC_029781.3:58710888-58712084 GCF_000817695.3 Arachis duranensis
ACACCATTGGACCTTTAAGAAGGCGCCACCCTCACTCAGGTGGACTCATTCCTTGTTCTTATTTTCCCTACTTTTTTGGTTTTTATCCTTCATGTCTATCTATGTTTTGTGTCTCTACTTTATGATCATTAGGATGTAGTAACTATGTCTCAAAGCTATGAATAAAATCCATTAATCCTTTACCTCTCTTAAATGAAAAATGTTTTAATTCAAAACAACAAGAAGTACATGAATTTTGAATTTATCCTTGAATTTAATTTAATTATATTGATGTGGTGACAATACTTTTTGTTTTCTGAATGAATGCTTGAATAGTGCATATTTTTGATCTTGTTGTTTATGAATGTTAAAATTGTTGGCTCTTGAAGGAATGATGAACAAAGAGAAATGTTATTGATGATCTGAAAGATCATAAAATTGATTCTTGAAGCAAGAAAAAGCAGTGAAAAAGCAAAGGCTTGCGAAAAAAAAAAAGTCAAAAAAAATAGAAAGAAAAAGAAAAAAAAAGCAAGCAGAAAAAGCCAATAGCCCTTAAAACCAAAAGGCAAGGGTAAAAAGGATCCAAGGCTTTGAGCATCAATGGATAGAAGGGCCGAAGGAAATCAAATCCAGGCCTAAGCGGCTAAATCAAGCTGTCCCTAACCATGTGCTTGTGTCATGAAGGTCCAAGTGAAAAGCTTGAGACTGAGTGGTTAAAGTCGAGATCCAAAGCAAAAGAGTGTGCTTAAGAGCTCTGGACACTACTAACTGGGGACTCTAGCAAAGCTGAGTCACAATCTGAAAAGGTTCACCCAGTTATGTGTCTGTGGCATTTATGTATCCGGTGGTAATATTGGAAAACAAAGTGCTTAGAGCCACAGCCAAGACTCATAAGTAGCTGTGTTCAAAGAATCAACATACTTAACTAGGAAAATCAATAACACTATCCGAAATTCTAAGTTCCTAGAGAAGCCAATCATTCTAAATATTCAAAGGAAAAAGTGAGATGCCAAAACTGTTCAGAAGCAAAAAGCTACAAGTCCCGCTCAACTAAGTAGAATTAATATTCATTGATATTTTGGAATTTTTAGTATATTCTCTTCTTTTTATCCTATTTGATTTTCAGTTGCTTGGGAACAAGGAACAATTTAAGTTTGGTGTTGTGATGAGCGGATAATTTATACGCTTTTTGGCATTGTTTTTAGGTAGTTTTTAGT
>NC_029781.3:58712297-58712529 GCF_000817695.3 Arachis duranensis
AGGACTGCTGATGCTGTTGGAATCTGACCTCCCTGCACTCGAAATGGAATTTCTGGAGCTACAGAATTCCAATTGGCGCGCTCTCAACGGCGTTGGAAAATAGACATCCAGAGCATTCCATCAATATATAATAGTCCAAACTTTATTTGGAAATTGACGACGTAACGTGGCGTTGAACGCCAAGTACATGCTGCTGTCTGGAGTTAAACGCCAGAAAAACGTCATGATCCGG
>NC_029781.3:58712698-58730835 GCF_000817695.3 Arachis duranensis
CACTTCCGTTCTACCTTAGGCCGGGCGCGTATCTCTTAGATTTCTTAAATAGAATCTTCGTGGTATAAGTTAGATTGATGGTGGCATTCATGAGAATCCGGAAAGTCTAAACCTTGTCTGTGGTATTCCGAGTAGGATTCTGGGATTGAATGACTGTGATGAGCTTCAAACTCCTGAAGGCTGGGCGTTAGTGACAAACGCAAAAGAATCAACGGATTCTATTCCAACCTGATTGAGAATCGACACATGATTAGCCGTGCTGTGATAGAGCATTTGGACCTTTTTCACTGAGAGGATGGGATGTAGCCATTAACAACGGTGATGCCCTACATACAGCTTTCCATAGGAAAGAATGAAAGAACTGGAAGGAAGAAGTAGGAAAGTAGAAAAAGAAAGGGCACAGTATCTCCATACGCCTATCTGAAATTCCCACCGTTAATTTACATAAGTATTTCTACCATATTTTAATTATCTTTATTTTCTATTTATTATTTATTAATATTCGAAAATCCATAATCAATTATTATCCGCCTGACTGAGATTTACAAGATGACCATAGCTTGCTTCATACCAACAATCTTGATCTAGACCTCCACTTCACTTAATCATTGTCAATCTGTTTCAATCCCCGGCAATGGTGCCAAAAACTTGATGTGTGGAAAACGATCCAACACAAAACTCACCGGCAAGTGTACCGGGTCGCATCAAGTAATAAAACTCACGGGAGTGAGGTCGATCCCACAGGGATTGAAGGATTGAGCAATTTTAGTTTAGTGGTTGATTTAGTCAAGCGAATCAAGTATTGGTTGAGTGGTTTATCTTTAACAGAAGCTAAATTACTTGGAATGTAAAGGGAGAGGGGAAAATTGCAGTAAATTAAAGAGCAGGAAAGTAAAAGATGTTAAATCTTAAAGAACAAGAAATTAAATGACTGAAACTTAAAGCGCAAGAAATGTAAATTACAGTAAATTAAAGTGCAAGAAATATAAATTGCTTGAATGGAAAAGGGATTTGAGGATTGGGAATTCAGAATTTCAGCAAGGAAAATTAAATGGCAACAATTATCTAAACAAGAGATGAATTGAAATAGACTGGCTCTCAAACAGAAATGGAAATTAACTTGCTGCAGATGTTCACAGAAGAACCAAAGAGGAAAATGGGATCTCAAGACTCAAGAGACTAGATAGCAAAGTCTAGATCTCAATTGCCTTCCCAGATCCAAGTTCACAAAGCAATTGACAAGAAATCGAAGAAGAAGTAGTGAAGGAAATGAAATTTAACTCAATTATGCAGAAGAGGAAGTAAAGAGATTTTGAATGGAGATTGAGATAGAATTTCCTCAATTCTTCACACCCAAAACTCAAACAACAAAAGTAAAAATGCTCAAGCAAGAACGAGGAAGAAGAGAGATCAATTCTCCTCCCAAATTCTCTGAAATTTAGTGAAGTCTCCAAGAGAAAGTTCAAAAGTTCAAAAATAAAAGTAAAGATTCAAAACTCAAAATAAAGGTCTTAGTTACATCAAACTATCTTCTATTTATACACTTTCTATTCTTGGATTTTGGAATTTGGATGGGCTTTTGATTTGGTGAAGAAATGAATTAAATTGGATTTTTAATTCAATTTTTAGCCCAAAACAATTTGCTTCCAGGAGGCTGCCCTGCCCTTGCGGAGGGCAGGGCAGGATTTGGTGCGTGTTGGTGCTTGCTTGGTGTGGTCTGGTGCGCAGAATGCTGCCCTGCCCGCGCGGAGGGCAGGGCAGGAAAAATATAAATGCTGCCCTGCCCTTGTGGAGGGCAGGGCAGAAATTTTTGGTGCGCCAGAATGATGCTCGTGCGTGCTGCTGTTGCTGCCGAGACTTCTCTTGGTGCGCCAATCTGGTGCGCGTGTGTGCATCACCAAAATGCTGCCCTGCCCTTGTGGAGGGCAGGGCAATGTGCCAAGGCTGAAGCTCCATGTTCGAAACTCGGATGACACGCACGCTACCTCTTTTCCTTGATTTTCTTGGCACCAAAGTAAGGCTTAGTTCCTTGCTTCCTCATGGTGCCGTGTTCGATCCTTGTGGCAAGCAATGGTGAGCTTTTTCTTTGGATTTCTTCCTTTGTTGAGCCCGATATTGCCCTTGAGGAAGGCAGGGCAGTGTTTTTGCTCCCCTTAATCCATGGCATCAATTTGTGCTCTGCCTTTGTCGTGGGCAGGGCAGTGTTGCCTCTCAAGGCTTGTTTACTCATGTTGCCCTCCTAGAGAGCAGTGTGCCCTTGTGGAGGGCAATGCTTGCTTCCTCCACACTTCTTCTCTCTTGGGCCACGCTTTCTTAAGCCACGCTTCCTCTTTTCTTCTTTTCTTCACCTACAATAAACCAAAACAACCACTCAAAGTATCACTAAATTCACAAGGCTTATAAATCAATTAAAATTCAATTAAAATTAGCTTAAACCTCATGAGTTAGCATCAATTTAATGGTAGTTTCTTGATTTAAAGAAGTTATGCATTTTCACTCCAAATCATTTACTTAGGATGCAAGAAAGTGCTCTTATAACGATTAACAAGCTTATTATTCTTTTGGAGGTTTGGTGTCTAATGTTGCAGTAGTAGCCTTTGGCTTTATTTTTACCCAACATCTTTTCACCACAGACACATGGCTCACTATTTCTTCCTAGGATCATTGATGCCCAGCATCTCTTTGGATAACTAAATGTTCTCTATCTAAGTTGCTCTTTATTGTGGACTTTCAATTGGCCATCCCAAATCAGTTGATCTAAGTGACCGGGTTTTAAAATACCTCTTAGAATTTACTTATCCAAGCATATCTTAGTACAAGAACACCACAGGCATATGTCCTAGGGTCCAAGCTATTAGTGTCCAACCTTTATTCTTTATTTTTCTTGCCACATTGGCTTTTTCTTCTTCCTTTTCTTTCTGTTTTATTTTCTTTTGTTCTCAAGGGTTTCTCTTTATTAATAGGAGTCTTTATAACAGCAAGCTAACTCATACTTTTAATGAAAATGATACTATGCAGCAATTATTTCATGAGTTATGCATTTAATCAAACACATATACCACCATTAACTTCCATTCTAACTTATGCAACATTGGATATTTACTTTCCAATTCAAATAATTCTCTTTTATTCAAGCATGTGGGAAACAAAACAAAATTTAGCTCGGTTATGGATAACAAGCAGAATTCTGATTTAGCATTTCTTAATCAAACAATTCCACTTGCAACTAGATAACCACTTTAGCAGGACATACAATGGTTTCCAGATTCAAAATACTTCACAGCAGCAAGGATTAAGTTTAGATATAACCTTTGAAGTTGCAGCCCTTTGATTCTTCCTTCTGTTGTGTTCTCTTTGAGTTAAGATGCATAATATCTTCAATTGTTGACTCATGTCCTGCATAATTCTCAAAGTTGCTTGCTTCTCAAGCCCTAAATTGCATGGTTAGTATGCATAAATTGAGTGTGGTTCTTGGTTTTATTTAGGTGTGAGAACACCAAACTTAATTGTTTGCCACTGCCTCTTATGCAACAAGTTAACCATCTGTAAAACCTTGTGTCCTTGCTAAAGGTTATGAAATTAAAGCTAAAAAGTAGTTAAACCGTTGAATAATGTGTTTGGTTGCTTGGAGCTAGCATCATGCAAGAGGTGAGAATGTGTTTTTAAATGATATTTTTGGTGGAACACCAAACTTAGAATCTTTCATTATCCCTTAAATTGTTCCAGTGTGCAACACCAAACTTAGCTCCTTGCAATCCATACCAATTATTCAACATTTTTATTGAAAAAGCTATGAAAGAAAACTACCTCAGGTTGGGTTGCCTCCCAACAAGCGCTCTTTTATTGTTACTAGCTTGACATCTTCTGTTTTTACTTCAAGAAGGATTTAGGTTCTGAACTTCTTTTTCCTTGTTCCATTGTCCTCCTAGGTATGGCTTTGCTCTGTGACCATTTGCTGTGAATCGACTCTTTGTTGCTTCATCCATCAATTCAATACTCCCATAAGGAAAGACCTTAGTTATCAAATATGGACCAGTCCACTTAGACTTAAGCTTGCCAGGGAATATCTTGAGTCGTGAGTTGTACAAGAGTACTTGTTGTCCAGGTTTGAATTCTTTCTTCAAAATCTTTCTGCCATGCCACCTCTTAGCTTTTTCCTTGTATATCTTGGTATTTTCATAGGCTTCTAGCCTAAATTCATCCAGTTCATTTAGCTGCAACAACCTTTTCTCCCATGCTGCTTCAGAATCAAGGTTTAGAAGTTTAGTAGCCCAAAAGGCTTTATGTTCAAGCTCTGGAGATGACAAGATTTGCCATATAACAGCTGAAAGGGGAACTTCCCAATGGGAGTTTTGAAAGCTGTTCTGTACGCCCAGAGTGCATCTTCCAACTTCCTAGCCCAATCCTTTCTTGTGCTACCTACTGTTTTTTCTAGGATTTTTTTCAATTCTCTGTTTGCTAATTCAGCGTGCCCATTAGTCTGAGGGTGATATGGTATGGCCACTTTATGAATAACTCCATATTTATGAAGAAGTTTCTCCATTTGTTTGTTACAAAAATGTCCACCACCATCACTGATAAGACCCTTGGGTACTCCATATCTAGTGAAAATGTGTTTCTTGAGGAATTGAAGGATACTTTGTGCATCACAGGTAGTTGTAGCTATGGCTTCCACCCACTTTGAAACATACTCCACTGCTATCAAGATATATCTGAAAGAGTAGGAAGGGGGGAAGGGTCCCATGAAATCAATGCCCCATAAATCAAATAATTCTAATTCCAAAATGAAATTCTGGGGCATCTTATTCCTTCTTGTTAATCCTCCTGCTCTCTGGCATTCATTACATTGGTGGACAAACTCTCTGGCATCCTTGAAAATAGTTGGCCAATAGAAACCACTTTGCAATATCTTTGCAGCTGTTCTTTCCGGACCAAAATATCCACCATAAGCTGAGCCATGGCAATGCCATAATATATATCTTATTTCACTCTCAGGGACACATCTTCTAATTATTCCATCAGAACATCTTTTGAATAGGTAAGGTTCATCCCACATTTTGAACAGATAAGGTTCATCCCACAGAAACTTTCTCGCCTCATTGATTAGCTTCTTCACTTGTTGCTTACTGAATTGTTGAGGTATCTTCTTCCCCACTTTGTAGTTTGCTATATCAGCGAACCACGGTGTTTGTTGGATCAGCAGAAGGTGTTCATCTGGGAAACTTTCATTCACAGGTTGTGAAGCTTCTTGAATTGTTTCTTGTGGTAACCTTGACAAATGGTCAGCAACTCGGTTCTCAGTACCTTTCCTGTCCCTTACCTCAATGTCAAACTCCTATAGAAGTAGTATCCACCTGATAAGTCTTGGTTTAGCATCCTGCTTTGACATCAAATACTTGAGAGCAGCATGATCAGTATAAACCACAATTTTAGATCCTATCAAATATGATATAAACTTATCAAACGCATAAACTACAGCTAACAATTCCTTCTCTGTTGTGGTGTAAATTTTTTGAGCCTCATTCAACACCTTACTTGCATAATATATGACATGATGCAAGTTTCCCTTTTTTTGTCCAAGCACAGCACCAATTGCAATATCACTCGCATCACACATGAGTTCAAAGGGTAATTCCCAATCCGGGGGTGTAATAATTAGTGCTGTTGTGAGTTTATGTTTTAAAGCTTCAAAAGCATGCCGGTAGTTTTCATCAAAAACAAAAGGATTATCAATCATTAATAGATTACTCAAAGGTTTAGCTATTTTAGAGAAATCCTTGATAAACCTTCTATAAAATCCTGCATGTCCCAAGAAACTTCTAACAGATTTCACATTAGTTGGCGGGGGAAGCTTCTCTATAATTTCCACCTTTGCCTTATCGACCTCTATCCCTTTTCTTGAAACTTTGTGACCAAGAACAATCCCCTCAGGCACCATGAAATGACACTTTTCCCAGTTTAAAACCAAATTAGTTTCTTGGCACCGTTTCAAAACAAGAGTTAGATGTTTTAGGCAAATATTGAAATTATCACCAAAAACAGAGAAGTCGTCCATGAAAACCTCTAAAAACTTTTTGACCATATCTGAAAAAATGGAGAGCATACACCTTTGAAAAGTGGCTGGGGCATTGCATAGTCCAAACGGCATTCTTCTATAAGCAAAAACTCCAAATGGACAAGTGAATGAAGTCTTTTCTTGGTCCTTTGGATCTACCACTATCTGATTATACCCAGAATAGCCATCCAGGAAGCAATAGTATGCATGGCCGGCTAATCTTTCAAGCATCTGATCAATAAAAGGGAGTGGAAAATGATCTTTGCGTGTGGCATCATTCAACTTCCTATAATCAATACACATTCTCCATCCTGTCACAGTTCTTGTTGGAATGAGTTCATTCTTCTCATTAACAATGACTGTCATTCCTCCCTTCTTTGGCACCACTTGGACTGGGCTTATCCATGGACTATCAGAGATAGGATATATTATCCCTGCATTCCACAATTTCATTACTTCTTTCTGGACAACTTCCTTCATCGCAGGATTTAACCTTCTCTGAGGTTGAACTACTGCTTTGAAATTGTCCTCCAAGAGGATTTTATGCATACATATTGCTGGGCTAATGCCTTTCAGATCATCGATGGTCCATCCTAAAGCATCCTTGTGAGCTCTGAGTACATCAAGAAGCTCTCCTTCTTCCCACCAGGCTTTCTATCATATCCACCCTCAAGTAATCTTCTTGCTCAGGAAGGTGTTGCATTGACTTGAAAACATTTATGATCATTTGCTCATTGTGTACTCTGAAGATCATTTCTCCTTTTTCCACATCTATAATGGCTCTTGCAGT
Source organism: Arachis duranensis (assembly GCF_000817695.3). NCBI lineage: Eukaryota > Viridiplantae > Streptophyta > Magnoliopsida > Fabales > Fabaceae > Arachis > Arachis duranensis. The sequence goes on from NC_029781.3 coordinate 58,719,544, forward strand.
TGCTAGAAATGGTCTTCCCAAAATGATTGAATTGTTTCCTTCCTCATTGGTGTCCAAGATCACAAAATCCGCAGGAAAGATAAACTTTCCAACCTTCACTAACAGATTTTCCAAAATTCCATTGGGTGTCTTGATTGACCTGTCGGCCATGACTAGTGACATCCTGGTGGGTTTGAGTTCTTCTATAGCAAGCTTCGTCATCATGGACAGGGGCATTAAGTTGATGCTAACTCCAAGATCACAGAGAGCCTTGTCCAAAATTAAATTGCCTATGGTGCATGATACTACAAAGCTCCCTGGATCTTTAAGCTTTGGTGGGATTCCTTTTTGTAACCCAGCGCTACATTCTTCATTGAGCATTACCGTCTCCTTTTCATACCAACTCCTTTTCTTGTTGATGAGCTCCTTTAAGAATTTGGCATACAGAGGCATTTGCTCTAATGCCTCAGCCAAAGGTATGTTGATTTCCAGATTCTTGAAAGTCTCTAGGAATTTAGAAAAGTGTTGGTCCTTAGTCTCTTTGTGGAATCTTTGGGGATAAGGCAATGGAGATGTCAAGCTTTTCTCCACTTGATGTTGTCTTGTATTTGGTTCTTCCATGATCTGCTTTCCCTTCTTCAGATTTTGTGGTCTATTTTCTTTTTCTTGAGGTTGATTCTGAGGGTGCTTGTTTGCTGTTGTATCTTCATCATTAGCTGCCTCTTTTTCAACATGTTTCTTATCACTTTCCTTGGGTTTCTTAGTGGCTTCTTCATCTTTCAGCAGGGTTTTTCCACTCCTCAACTGTATTGCCTTGCATTCCTCTTTTGGATTAGGAATGGTGTCACTTGGGAGTGAGCTTGATGGTTTTTCAATAGAGATTTGCTTGGAAATTTGCCCAATCTGCCTCTCTAGGTTTTTCATGGAAGCTTCTTGGTTCTTTGTTGTTAATTCTTGGTTCTTCATCATCTTCTCCATGAGCATCTCTAGATTAGTAATCCTCTGAGAGTCTTGTGAGATTGGTTGGTTTTGGGGTGCTGATGGATGATGATAGGTGTTTTGATTAGTTGGGTGGTTATTGGGTGGATAATGGTTAGAGTTGGAATATGTATTTTGTGGTTTTCTGTATGTGTTTTGGGTAGCGGTTGGCTGGTTGTTGTGGTTTGTGTTTTTCCAATTGTTTTGAGTTGAGTTCCTTTGCCATGGTTGCTGAATTTGATTGTGATTGTCTCCCCATCTGAGGTTGGGATGGTTCTTCCAAGAAGGATTGTAAGTATCTCCATAGACTTCATTAGTTCCAGGATTTTGGTTGTGCATGTATTGGACTTGCTCTTGCTGTTGCTCCTCTTGAATTTCTTCATTTTGCCCCCATGGTTGGTTTGTGGCACTCACTGATGCAACTTGCAGGCCATCAATCCTTTTGGCCATTTGCTCAAATTGTTGCTGAATTTGCTGCTACATCATTTTGTTTGAGCTAAGATTGAATCCACTCCTTCCAACTCCATTACTCCTCTCCTTTGTGATGGTTGGCGTTGCCTTTGGTGAGCAAAGAAATATTGGTTGTTAGCCACCATATCAATGAGGTTCTGAGCTTCCTCTGTAGTTTTCATGAGTTGTAATGAGCCTCCAGCCAAATGATCAAGTGCTTCTTGAGCCTTCAAAGTAAGTCCCTCATAGGAATTCTGCAGCTTGTCCCACTCAGTGAACATCTCTGGTGGACATTTCCTCAGCAGTGCCTTATATTTTTCCCATGCTTCATATAAATTTTCTGCCTCCATTTGAGTGAATGTCTGCACCTCAGTTTTCAATCTTATAATCCTTTGAGGGGGATAAAATTTGGCAAGAAACTTGCTCACCAAATCATCCCAAGTGTTGATGCTCTCCTTTGGAAATGTTTCTAGCCATTGAGTGGCATTGTCTCTGAGAGAGAATGGAAAGAGCAATAACTTGTAGCTATCAGGAGGCACACCATTGGTTTTCACAGTGTCACAAATCCTCAAGAAGGTAGATAAGTGTTGATTTGGGTCCTCCAATGGCCCTCCTCCAAAAGAGCAGTTGTTTTGAACCAAAGTGATGAGTTGTGGCTTTAGTTCAAAATTGTTTGCATTGACATTAGGAGTAAGAATGCTACTACCACAGTGTCTAGCATTTGCAAATGTGTAGGAAGCCAGGACTCTTTTTTGTTGTGGGTTATTGTTGGCCCCTCCTCCTGGTTGATTAAGATTTGATGGATCTCCTTCCATTTCTTGGAATTCCTCCTCAGATTCTTCCTCTCCAATAACGTTCTTCCCTCTTTCAGCTCTTCTTATTCTTCGAAGAGTTCTTTGGTCAATTTCAGAGAGGATAGGAAAAGATCTTCCTGTACCTGACATACAAACACACAACAATAAACACACAGATCCAAGAAACCAATGAAACTTCAATCTATTGCTAGAATGAAGTTTTAGTTAGTTTAAGCAAAAACTCAAACAGTTAGTGTGTTAGTCAAAATTAAAGAAACAGAAAAGAAAAAGTGCTTGATCTAGACCTCCACTTCACTTAATCATTGTCAATCTGTTTCAATCCCCGGCAATGGTGCCAAAAACTTGATGTGTGGAAAACGATCCAACACAAAACTCACCGGCAAGTGTACCGGGTCGCATCAAGTAATAAAACCTCACATGAGTGAGGTCGATCCCACAGGGATTGAAGGATTGAGCAATTTTAGTTTAGTGGTTGATTTAGTCAAGCGAATCAAGTATTGGTTGAGTGGTTTATCTTTAACAGAAGCTAAATTACTTGGAATGTAAAGGGAGAGGGGAAAATTACAGTAAATTAAAGAGCAAGAAAGTAAAAGATGCTGAATCTTAAAGAACAAGAAATTAAATGACTGAAACTTAAAGCGCAAGAAATGTAAATTACAGTAACTTAAAGTGCAAGAAATATAAATTGCTTGAATGGAAAAGGGATTTGAGGATTGGGAATTCAGAATTTCAGCAAGGAAAATTAAATTGCAACAATTATCTAAACAAGAGATGAATTGAAATAGACTGGCTCTCAAACAGAAATGGAAATTAACTTGCTGCAGATGTTCACAGAAGAACCAAAGAGGAAAATGGGATCTCAGGACTTAAGAGACTAGATAGCAAAGTCTAGATCTCAATTTCCTTCCCAGATCTAAGTTCACAAAGCAATTGACAAGAAATCGAAGAAGAAGCAGTGAAGGAAATGAAATTTAACTCAATTATGCAGAAGAGGAAGTAAAGAGATTTTGAATGGAGATTGAGACAGAATTTCCTCAATTCTTCACACCCAAAACTCAAACAAGAAAAGTAAAAATGCTCAAGCAAGAACGAGGAAGAAGAGAGATCAGTTCTCCTCCCCAATTCTCTGAAATTTAGTGAAGTCTCCAAGAGAAAGTTCAAAAGTTCAAAAATAAAAGTAAAGATTCAAAACTCAAAATAAAGGTCTTAATTACATCAAACTATCTTCTATTTATACACTTTCTATTCTTGGAATTTGGAATTTGGATGGGCTTTTGATTTGGTGAAGAAATGAATTTTATTGGATTTTTAATCCAATTTTAGCCCATGAAGAAAGTAGCTCCCAGGAGGCTGCCCTGCCCTTGTGGAGGGCAGGGCAGAGAATGGTGCGTGCGGCCGTTGGTGCCTTGGTGCGTGCGTGTTGGTGTTGCAGGATGCTGCCCTGCCCTTGTGGAGGGCAGGGCAGAAATTTTTGGTGCGCCAGAATGATGCTCGTGCGTGCTGCTGTTGCTGCTGAGACTTCTCTTGGTGCGCCAATCTGGTGCGCGTGTGTGCATCACCAAAATGCTGCCCTGCTCTTGTGGAGGGCAGGGCAATGTGCCAAGGCTGAAGCTCCGCGTTCGAAACTCGGATGACACGCACGCTACCTCTTTTCCTTGATTTTCTTGGCACCAAAGTAAGGCATAGTTCCTTGCTTCCTCATGGTGCCGTCTTCGATTCTTGTGGAAAGCAATAGTGAACTTTTTCTTTGAATTTCTCCCTTTGGTGAGTGGTGAGCTTTTTCTTTGGATTTCTTCCTTTGTTGAGCCTGATATTGCCCTTGAGGAGGGCAGGGGATTGTTTTTGCTCCCCTTGATCCTTGGCATCAATTTGTGTTCTGCCCTTGTCGTGGGCAGGGCAGTGTTGCCTCTCAAGGCTTGTTTACTCATGTTGCCCTCCTAGAGGGCAGTGTGCCCTTGTGGAGGGCAATGCTTGCTTCCTCCACACTTCTTCTCTCTTGGGCCACGCTTTCTTAAGCCACGCTTCCTCTTTTCTTCTTTTCTTCACCTACAATAAACCAAAACAACCACTCGAAGTATCACTAAATTCACAAGGCTTATAAATCAATTAAAATTCAATTAAAATTAGCTTAAACCTCATGAGTTAGCATCAATTTAATGGTAGTTGCTTGATTTAAAGAAGTTATGCATTTTCACTCCAAATCATTTACTTAGGATGCAAGAAAGTGCATAAAGACTAATAAAACAAGTGAAATTAGCTTGAAAAATGGGTATATGATGACTTGTCATCAGCAACCTCATACTCAAACAAGTATATTTTGGTGGCAGTAGACTATGTATCCAGGTGGGTGGAGGCCATTGCAACTCTAACTAACAATAACAAAGTAGTGATATACTTTCTCATGAAGAACATCTTCAGCCAGTTTGGAGTTTCCAAAGCTCTAATCAGTGATGGAGAAGGCCATTTTTGTAACAGACCACTGGAGACTCTTTTATTGAGATATGGAGTCAAGCATAAGGTTTTCACACCTTATCACCCCTAAATAAGTGGGCAAACAGAGATATCTTACGAGCGGGAATTGTCGGTCGGTAAAGAATTTCACAAATGAAATCTCGTTGCAAATATAGCTCTAAACCAACAAACAATTCCTCAATCAAAAATTTTGTTTGTCACAAGAACAAACCCCAATAAAAATAAACCGAAGTATTTAAAACTCAGGTCGTCTCTCATGGGATTGCAGGGAAGTATTCTTGTTATTGGCTAGGAAGGAATGTTTTGGGATTTTTGGATAAGGAACAAGAAGTGTAAATGGCAAAAGAAAATAAACTAACAACTAAGAAAGCTTTTGGCAAGGCATGAGAACTAGAAATCCCATCCTTGTTTTCCTTATCAATTGTGACGAGAATTGTCCATTGCTCTACTTAGTTAACCTCTAATTATGAAGGAAAGTCAAGTGGATATCAAATTGAGACCACAAGTCCTAGTCAAATCATAGCAAAAGACTAGCTTTAGTGGCATTCAAATTGACTAGCAACTTTCAATTATCAATCAACAAAAGAGTTTAATAACTCAAGAGTCACTAATTACTCAACACAAGCCAAGAGAAGGAAAACCTAGCTCATAACTAAAAGAAACATTTCATTAAACACATAGAGGGAAATAAAAGTAAACAACATAAATTGCAAGAAATAATAAAATCTATAACTACAAAAGCAATAGATCATCAATAGGAAACTAGAACAAATATAGAAAGACATGGAAATCATAAATTGTATTAAAAGGAAATGAAGATCTACACAAGAGTTCATAAACTAAAATTAACATTATAAAGGAACTACAAGAAGAGTAAAAGGCTAGAGCAAGTAAAGATAAAAAACATAAAGCAAAAGAATAAGTAGATCTAAATCTAAAAGGAAAATAAAACTAAGAACCCTAATTTAGAGAGAGGAGAGAGCCTCTCTCTCTCTAGAATTCTACATCTCTCTCTAAAACTAAGTGTATGAAATCACCCCCCTTCACTCCCCTTGAATTCTGCATGTAATAGTTTCATAAGTGAGTTGGATTTGTGCCTGGGAAGGTCAGAAATCGCCCCCACCATTTTCACTTTAATGAAGTCACGTGCGAGCAACGACGCATACGCGTGGGTCATGCATACGCGTCGCTTGGGTTTTTGTTATCCACGCGTGCGTGTCTGCTGCGCGTGCACGTCGGTGAGTGCATTCCAAATCCTTGATTTTCCATGATTTTTCCACTTTACATGCTTTCCTCTTCACTCCCTTGATCAATTCCTAGCCTTTTCATCCTGAATTCACTAACAAACACATCAAGGAATCTAGTGGAATCGAAGGTGAATAAAAATTTACAATTTAAGGCCTAAAAAGCATGTTTTCACGTTCAAGCACATATTAGGAGAAATCATGAAACCATGCCATTTCATTGAATAAATATGGAAAAAAATGATAAAATCCCCTAAATTAAGCACAAGATAAACCCTAAAAATGGGATTTATCAACCTCCCCACACTTAAACCAAGCATGTCCTCACGCTAGAATCAAGAAAGAAACAAAGGATACCAACATTTATTCAATTCAAACTAATTAAATGCAACCTATCTAAATGAATGCAACTACTTGGTCAGAATAAATTAGTTCCCAAGAAAACATATATAAGCACAAGGGCTAAAGTAGTAGCAATCAGATCAAATCCACAATTGAATTGAGTTATTAAAAGATATTTACAAACTTGCAAGACAAGTGATGATCATAGGTGAAAACATGTAATTGAGCAATCGAGCCCTCACCGGATGTGTATCCGCTCTAATCGCTCAAGTGTATAGGGTCGATTCACTCAATTCTCCCTTAATCATGATTTCCAATATTTATTTTTCATCTAACAATCAACAATTATGTCATGCATGCATACAAATATCATAAGGTCTTTCCAGAAGGTCGTAATGGGGCTAGGGTCAAGGTAGGATGTATATGGTCAAGTGAGCTTGCAATTTGAATATTTTATTAACTTAAGCTTCCCACCTAACCTACGACAACCTAAACATATTAAGTGATAACCTAACTACCGATTCTTCACTTTTTCATATACTCATGCATTCTCTTTTGATTACCACACATATCCATTAATTTTTATTGAACTTTACTTTAGGGCATTTTGTCCCCTTTTTATTTATTTCTTTTTCTTTTCTTTCTGTATATATATTTTTTCTTTTTCTATTTTTCTTTTGTTTTTCTCTTCTTTTTTTTTCTTTTTGCAATGAAGTATATACAAAGATATCAATGCATATGGTTTAAACATTTAGTTAATACATGAGTATGTATCCAATTCCCAATATTTTCAACAAAATACAAAAACACCCTTTTACCTCAACCAAAGTCCCAGGTTTCCCCACACTTGAATGATACACACACTCACTAGCCTAAGCTAATCAAAGATCCAAATTAAGGACATTTATTATTTTTCATTTTAAAGCTTGTGATGTGCTAAATTAAAGAACTAAGTGGGTTAATTGTAGGCTCAAAGTTGGCTAACAATGGAAGATAAAAGGTAATGCTATTTGGGTAAGTGAGCTAAATAAAATGATAACCTCAATCATATAAATGCATGTATACATAGAATAATGGACATATAGAATCAAACAAATCAAAGATTACAATCATAGAAAGAGAATAATCACACAAGAAGAAAGATAAGTGGTTATAAGATGTAACCACACAATTAGGCTCAAAACTCACAAGGTTGTGTGTTCTTAGCTCAAAAACATGATCCACAATATATAATTCAAGTTCAATGAAAAATTTTCACTCGAATCAATTGGGATGTCAATGCCCTATAAAGAATGTTTTTCTTGGAGAATATCATTATTTTAACTAAGCTTATTATATATATATGCAACAGAAAATCCTAAAAGGCCTAAAAAAATTGAAATGCAAAAGTGTTGGACTTAGAAAATTGTCACCTAAAAACACCGACTGGTCGGACGACCTCGCCACACTTAAAAGTTTGCACCGTCCTCGGTGCATTCTAAGATGAACAAGGGGGTACGGCGACTCTCCAAGTTACTACCTTCAGCTGGTAGGTCAATCGGTTCCTGCATGTTCTTTCTCCTGCTTCCGTTGTTGCTTATGGTGCATCATTCATGAAAAATAGAAAATAGCACCGTAAGATGAGAAAATACCAAAGCAAGGAAGCATAAATTGTTGAATGAGATAAATCACTAGAATGAAGTGAGTGAATTAGTGTGACATTGAAGAAAAAGAGTGTGTGAGTTCTAAGTTGCACGCGGTTTAGAACACACGCATACTAGCAAAAAAACTTTGCCACAATTTTACAATGGAAGCATGCACTTCACTCATTCTAGTGTGCTTGAATACTTTAAACTCGTAGGTTAAGATAACCAAACAAGCGATAAAGAAGCATGAAAGCATTCAAGCAAACATATAACATATGGATACATATGGTCAAGAAACATAATGCATTAAGACAAATGCTCAACAACCAACAAGAAATTGCCTAATAAAAAAAAGGAGTTCAAATCACACAGTAGCCAAATCATCAATTCAAAATATTTAAGAAGTGTGAGGGCAAAGAAATGGTTATAGATGGTGTTTGGTAATATTGGATAATGGTTGAAGAAGGGAAAGAAAAGAAGAGAAGAGAGAAGAAGGAAAGAAATGAAAAAAAGACTGGTGAAACATGGCAACCCACGCGTACGCGTGGGTCACACGTACGAGTGGTGGGTTATTTAGAGAGGTGACGTGTACGCGTGGGATGACGCGTACGCGTGGGTTGGTTTTGTGCTAGAGGCACAAATCCAGCACACAACTTGCACAACTCTCGGGTAAAAGTATGGAAGTTGGAAATTTGGGATCCACGCGTGCATGTGGATGATCAAAATGCTTGCGGCCACGCGTACGCGTGGGTGATGCGTACGCGTGGGTTGGTGCTCTATTTTTCAAAATTTTTCTAAGTTCTTGCACCAAACCAAGCATTCCAAACCTCCAAACAGCTACCAAAACACCATAAAACCTTATTCAACATACGAAACTACCAATTAATATCAAGAAGCTAAATAAAACATGAATTCAAACTAATTTCTTCCAATATTTACAAAAGAGAAAAATGAAAAGATGTTACCATGGTGGGGTGTCTCCCACCTAGCACTTTAATTTATTGTCCTTAAGTTGGACTTATAGGGAGCTCCTCATCAAGGTGGCTTGTGCTTGAATCCATCCTTGAACATCCACCAATGCTTGAATTTTCAATAAGCTCCATCATTCAAAAGTAATGCATCCAAGCCATGATGGAGTTCTTTACAAACCATGGCCTCCCAAAGTTGATCCTCATCCTGTAATCTGGGATCCCACACTTTATTTTCATACCCGTCTTCAAGTCTACCATCATTAATGCACCCAAGCGGTAAGCAAGATGAATTATGAATGAAGTGCCTAACTCAAATCCTAGACCCATCTAATTGAGCACTAGTCCAACCTTTGCATCTAATCCTTGAAGTATCAAGCATAATGAACCTTGATTTGCAATGCCAACCATGAAAAATCTTTCTCTTACACTTCATCCCACAAAGCGTCCTAAGTTGACCATCCGTTTCAAGCAAGTCATACTCGAGTGGGACAATAAAGATAATAGAGATGAGTTTTACCCACTCAAGTAAAGGAGTAAATGGTAACCTAGGTAAAGAAGCTTCCAAGGGTCTTGACAAAGCGTACTCAACCCCCGTCCTTCATTTTCTAAGGACTTCCACTTCTTCACAAGAATTCTCAAATTCAATCATTTGCTCATTAATTCTAACCAATTATTTTCCCTTACTCAAACTATAATTGGGAGGATGAGAGAAGTTTACCTCCACAACACTTTCAAATTCACCAGGAGAAAGTTCTTCAAGCTCAAAGGATTCTTCACCACTAAGATTTTATGCTTGATCTTCATTGTCAAGGGAACTCAATTCTTGCTCTATCCCGTCCAATTCTTCATATGGGATATGCCTTGGAGGTTGTGCACATTTCTCCTTGACATCAAATTCAATCTTCTTGGAGGGGTTTTCCTCAACTCTAGGTTCCCATGGTGGTTTTGCATCTCCTAAGTCTTCAACCATTTCTTCCTCTTCTTCAACAATCATAGGTTCCTCCAATTGTTCCAACATAAAGCAACATTCCTCATTATCCACCAGAATTTCCAATCTCTTCCTCATGCTATTCTTTTCATTAGATTCTCCACATGTAGCCATGGGAGTTCCTTGAGTGTTCAAGCATTGGGAGGCTAATCGTTTACTACCTCATTCAAGGCGGCCGTGAATTCTTACACATCCCTTTTCATCTCCTCTTGCATTTGAAGAAGAACACCAAGGATGTCATCCATTGGAGGTTGGGGTGGATGGGAGAGTTCATTATCTTGGAGGAAGGTGGTTCATCATAATAAGGATGTAGTGGTTCAATATTCTCCTTTAGTTCTACTTGTTGCACAACACACTCCGATCTTTTATCCTTAAGTTGAGATTCTACAAACCCCTTGAGACGATCCTTTGATTCTTGTTCAACTTTGCTAACATAAGTAGGATCATATTTCTCTTAGATTGATGGAAATGGACATTCTTTCATGGAAGGTTGTGGTGGAAAGTAAAGTTCATCTTATGGGTGAAACTTTACATACATTGGAGGTGGTTCATCATGGTCATAGTATGGAGGAGGTAGTTCTTGGAAATATTGATATTGTGGTGGTTCTATATATGGTTCATATGGCTCAAAAGGTGGTTGGTATGGTGGATATGGATTAGGGTCATATGGAGGTGTTTGGTAGAAAGGGGCTTGTGAGTATGGTTGATGGCTATGTTGAAGATATGGCTCATAGGCATATGGTGGTGGTTCTTGATAGTCACGAGGAGGATCAACATAGCCATTTGATTGATATGCATCATAGAATGGCTTTTGTTCATAGTACATTGGTGGAGGTTGTTGCCAAGAGGATTGATCATGTGCATATGGCTCCCTCCACCCTTGATTATTCCATCCTTGATGCATGTCTTCATTGTAGCTCCCATTCCCTACAACATAGTTAGAACCAAACTCATAGCCAAAGTGATAATTCATGATAGCTGGTGCACGAATTTGCAATCCGTACAACTAACCAGCAAGTGCACTGGGTCGTCCAAGTAATACCTTACGCGAGTAAGGGTCGATCCCACGGAGATTATTGGTTTGAAGCAAGCTATGTTTATTTTATTAATCTTAGTCAGGATGCCAATAAGGTTATTTGGATTTAATTGTAAGAAGTAAAAGTATTTGGAATAAGGAATTGTTACTTTATTAATGGAGAATATGTTGGAGTTTTAGAGATGCTTTGTCCTCTGAATTTCTGCAATGTAATATTCAACACAATTGTTTGTAAAGTTCCATCCATGGTAAGCTGTACGTAGGGTGTCACCATTGTCAGTGGCTACTTCCCATCCTCTCAGTGAAAACGGTCCAGATGCTCTGTCACAGCACGGCTAATCAGCTGTTGGTTCTCGATCATGTTGGAATAGGATCCATTGATCCTTTTACGT
>NC_029781.3:58730939-58731729 GCF_000817695.3 Arachis duranensis
TTTTGAAAAAGATTTTTGAAAAGAAAATTACCTAATCTGAGCAACAAGATGAACCGTCAGTTGTCCATACTCGAACAATCCCCGGCAACGGCGCCAAAAACTTGGTGGACGAAATTGTGATCACTTGTTCTTTCTACTTGTAGGATGTTTACTCTGATGACATTGTTTATTTTCACAACTCCGTTCAACTGACCAGCAAGTGTACTGGGTCGTCCAAGTAATAAACCTTACGTGAGTAAGGGTCGAATCCACAGAGATTGTTGGTATGAAGCAAGCTATGGTCACCTTGCAAATCTCAGTTAGGTAGATTAAAAATGGTTTATGGGTTTTCGAATAATTAATAATAAAAAGAAGAAATAATAAAAGGGATAGAACACTTATGCAGAGTCATTGGTAGGAATTTCAGATAAGCGGATGGAGGTACTGTAGAGCCCAAGCACGCCTGTTCTCCTACTGCTTCTACTCAATCCTTCTTACTCCTTTCCATGGCAAGCTTTGTATAGGGGTTCACCATCAACTGTGGCTACTTTCATTCCTCACGGAGAAATATCCTGTGCGGCTGTCACTCGCACAGCTAACCAGTCTGGAGGCATCACCCATGGCTAATGGCTACATCCCATCCTCGCAGTGAAAACTATGCTAACGCACTCTGTCACAGTACGACTAATCACCGGTTGGTTCCCGCTCCTACTGGAATAGAATCCCTCTTTTGCGTTTGTCACTAACGCCCAGCAGGTTAAAGTTTGAAGCACGTCACGATCACTCATGATCGGAATCCTACTCGGAACAC
>NC_029781.3:58732253-58733619 GCF_000817695.3 Arachis duranensis
CTAATCAGCTGTTGGTTCTCGATCATGTTGGAATAGGATCCATTGATCCTTTTGCGTTTGTCATCACGCCCAGCAATCGCGAGTTTGAAGCGCATCACAGCCATTCAATCCTTGAATCCTACTCGGAATACCACAGACAATGTTTAGACTTTCTGGATCCTCAAGAGTGGCCGCCATCAGTTTTAGCTTATACCACGAAGATTCTGATTAAGGAAGCTAAGAGATGCTCATTCAATCTGATGTAGAACGGAGGTATTTGTCAGGCACACGTTCATGGATTGAGGAAGGTGATGAGTGTCACGGATCATCACCTTCTCCATAATTAAGCGCGAATGAACATCTTAGATAAGAACAAGCGTGTTTGAATGGAAAATAAAGGAATTGTATTAATTCATCGAGACGCTGCAGAGCTCATCACCCCCAACAATGGAGTTTAGAGACTCATGCCGTCAAAGTGTATAAAATTCAGATCTGAAAAATGTCATGAGGTACAAGGTAATCCTCTAAAAGTTGTTTAAACAGTAAACTAGTAACCTAGGTTTACAGAAATTAAGTGAACTAAGATAATTGGTGCATAAATCCACTTATGGGGCCCACTTGGTGTGTACTGGGGCTGAGACTAAAGCTTATCACGTGCTTGGGCTGTTTTGGGCGTTCAACGCCAGGTTGTAACCTGTTTCTGGCGTTGAACTCCAACTTGTAACCTGTTTCTGGCGCTGGACGCCAGACAGTAGCATGATACTGGCGTTGAATGCTAGTTTACGTCGTTTATCTTCGTGCAAAGTATGGACTATTATATATTTCTGGAAAGCCCTGGATGTGTACTTTCCAACGCCGTTGAGATCGCGCCAGTTGGACTTCTGTAGCTCCAGAAAATTTATTTCGAGTGCAGGGAGGTCAGGATCCAACAACATCAGTAGTCCTTTTTCAGCCTAACTCAGATTTTTGCTCAGCTCCCTCAATTTCAACCAGAAAATACCTGAAATCACAGAAAAACACACAAACTCATAGTAAAGTCCAGAAATATGATTTTTGCCTAAGAAGTAATAATATTTTACTAAAAACTAATTAAAACATACTAAAATCTACATGAAATTACCCCCAGAAAGCGTATAAAATATCCGCTCATCACAACACCAAACTTAAACTGTTGCTTGTCCCCAAGCAACTAGATGAACAAAATAAGATAAAAAGAATTTAAGGAGTAATAAAATCTCCGAGTTTTAAGTGAAGCTCAGATTCTAATTTGGATGAGCGGGGCTAGTAGCTTTTTGTTTCTGAATAGTTTTGGCATCTCACTTTATCCTTTGAAATTCAGAATGATTGGCATCCATAGGAACTCAGAATTCAGATAGTATTATTGATT
>NC_029781.3:58733867-58735587 GCF_000817695.3 Arachis duranensis
ACAGCTTGATTTAGCCGCTTAGGCCTGGAATTACTTCCTTGGGCCCTCCTATCCACTGATGCTCAAAGCCTTGGATCCTTTTCTTAATCCAATGATTCCTTGTAATTTTTTTTTTCACTGCTTTTTCTTGCTTCAAGAATCAAATTCATGATTTGTCAGATCATCAATAATATTTTTCGTGTTTCGCATTCTTTCAGGAGCCAATATTCGTCAAATTCAGGATAAAATATGCACTATTCAAGCATTCATTCAGAGAACAAAAAGTATTGGCACCACATCAAAATAATTAAACTAATTTCAAGATAAAATTTGAAATTCATGTACTTNNATATAGTTAATTATAATTTTTATTATTAAGAACTCGAAAAATATAAATTACTTCTTTATTCTAAAAATCTACTACTTTTTTCATGTCTGATGATGATGAGAAAAATAAATTATAACTTTAATTGGGAGTAAAACCAGAATAGATATGCTGACTACTACTACTACCACTCTATATATCTCCTAAGGTAAATTTCTATAATAACACTATCACAGAGTTAAAGCTAAAATTAGAACTCAACAACCTGTGTTTTGAGAAGTAGATGTTCCTCTGATCTGTGGGGTGCTTGGTCCTTCAAGGATTAATTTCTGGCGCTTCAGCTCCCTTAAATCATGCCCTTGCTCTTCTTGTTCCTTAAGCAGTTTTCAAAGCATGCTACTTTGATTGTTCTGTTCTTCCTTTATTTGGTTCATAGCTTCTTGCAATTTGGAAATAGATGCCTCAAGATGTTCCCAATATTCGAATTGAGGAAGTTCTGGGAGGACTTCCTGTGCTCTCCTCTTGATTGGATCATCCTGCAACTGTTGTCTGTCCATTGATATTCTAGTGATTGGCCTCTCAATTGAGATATACTCTGTTGTTCCCATCTTCACTCCAGCATCTCTGTAGAACACAGAAATTAAGCTTGGATAGGCCAATCTGGCATCCTTGGAATTCCTGTTTGCTATTTTGTATAGTTCACACGATATCAGTTGATGGACTTCTACTTCTTTTCCCAACATGATGCAGTGAATCATCACTGCTCTTTTAAAAGTAACTTCAGAATGGTTGCTGGTGGGCAATATAGAACGCCCAATGAAATCCAGCCAGCCTCTGGCTACTGGTTTGAGATCTTCCCTTTTGAGTTGATTTGGGATGCCAGTCGTGCTGGTGGTCCACCTGGCTTCAAGGATGCATATATCCTCTAAAATCTTGTCCAAGCCTTTATTTACCCTCATCATTCTTCTATTAAAGGAGTCTGGGTCATCTTTCAGTTGAGGAAGCTTAAAGATCTCCCTGATTTTGTCAGGATAGGGAAGGCAAAAGCTTCCACCTCCGAGTCATGGGAGATGGAGAGATTCATCTCAAGGGTGCATCAAGACCACTTCTATGAAGTTGTGGCCTTGAAGAAGGTGATCCCCGAGGTCCCTTTTTCACTCAAAAAGAGTGAATGTCCGGAGATCCGACATGAGATCCGAAGAAGAGGTTGGGAAGTCCTTACCAACCCCATTCAACAAGTCGGAATCTTGATGGTTCAAGAGTTCTATGCCAATGCATGGATCACCAAGAACCATGATCAAAGTGTGAACCCGGATCCAAAGAATTATCTTACTATGGTTCGGGGGAAATACTTGGATTTTAGTCCGGAAAATGTAAGGTTGGCATTCAACTTGCCCATGATGCAAGGAGATGAAC
>NC_029781.3:58739605-58740927 GCF_000817695.3 Arachis duranensis
ACCCAGGGGCTGTCAGAAATAGGATAAATAATCCCAACCTCTAGTAATTTAGTGACCTCATTCTGTACCACTTCCTTCATGGCTGGATTCAGCCGCCTTTGTGGTTGAACCACTGGCTTGGCGTCACCCTCCAATAGGATCTTGTGCATTCATCTGGCTGGGCTAATGCCCTTAAGATCACTGATGGACCACCCAAGAGCTGTCTTGTGTGTCCTTAGCACTTGAATTAGTGCTTCCTCTTCCTGTGGCTCTAGGGTGGAGCTTATGATTATAGGAAAGGTATCACCTTCTCCCAGAAATGCATATTTCAGAGATGGTGGTAATGGTTTGAGCTCAGGTTTGGGAGGTTTTTCCTCTTCCTGAGGGATTTTTAGAGGTTCTATTATTCTCTCTGATTCCTCCAAATCAGGCTGAACATCTTTAAAGATGTCCTCTAACTCTAATTCGAGACTCTCAGCCATATTGACCTCTCTCACCAGAGAGTCAATGATATCAACACTCATACAGTCATTTGGGGTGTCTGGATGTTGCATAGCTTTGATAACATTCAACTTGAACTCCTCCTCATTAACTCTCAGGGTTACTTCCCCATTTTGGACGTCAATGAGTGTTCGGCCAGTTGCTAGGAAAGGTCTTCCTAGAATGAGAGTTGCACTCTTGTGCTCCTCCATTTCCAACACCACAAAGTCAATGGTTAGTTGTGCGAAGTTGTGTTTATGCCATGGTATTGAACACCAAGTTTTTGGATTCATTACCAGGGATTATTTGATTTATGAAAAGTATTGATGACAATTTCGTGCACCACCTACTAAATAGGATCTGAATTTGTCAATGGCGTAAACCACTGCAAGTAGCTTTTTTTTTGTGGTTGTGTAATTCTTCTGTGCGTCATTTAGAACATGGCTGGCATAGTAAATAACGTGCAGAAGCTTGTCATGCCTTTGTCCCAACACTGCACCAATGGCATGGTCACTGGCATCACACATTAGTTCAAATGGCAATGTCCAGTTTGGTGCAGAAATGATTGGTGCTGTGACCAATTTAGCTTTCAGAGTCTTAAATGCCTGCAGACACTCCTTATCAAAGACGAATGGCGTGTCAGCAGCTAGCAGGTTGCTCAGAAGTTTGGCAATTTCCGAAAAATCCTTTATAAACCTTCTATAGAATCTTGCATGCCCCAGAAACCTTCTGATTGCCTTAACATTGGCAGGTGGTGGTAATTTTTCAATTACCTCTACCTTAGCTTGATCCACCTCTATTCCCTTGTTCGAGATTTTGTGCCCAAGGACAATTCCTTCAGTCACCATAAAGTGACATTTTTC
>NC_029781.3:58741732-58741897 GCF_000817695.3 Arachis duranensis
CTCATTGACTCTCAAGGTTACTTCCCCTTTTTGGACGTCAATGAGGGTTTGGCCAGTTGCTAGGAAAGGTCTTCCTAGAATAACAGTTGCACTCTTGTGCTCCTCAATTTCCAGCACCACAAAGTCAGTAGGAAAGGCAAATGGCCCAACCTTGACAATCATGTC
>NC_029781.3:58742023-58744988 GCF_000817695.3 Arachis duranensis
CCAAGCTTTCTGATAGTAGATGCAGGTATTAGGTTGATACTTGCCCCAAGATCACATAAAGCTTGCTTGGTACAAGTACCCTCTAATGTGCATGGTATCATAAAGCTCCCGGGATCTTTAAGCTTCTCAGGTAAGCTTTTCAGAATGACTGCACTACATTCTTCAGTGAGGTAAACTTTTTTAGTCTCCCTCCAATCCTTCTTATGACTCAAGATCTCTTTCATGAACTTAGCATAAGAGGGTATTTGCTCAAGTGCTTCTGCAAACGGAATCTTTATTTCAAGAGTCCTGAGATAGTCTGCAAAGCGGGGAAATTGCTTATCCTGTTCCGCTTGGCAGAGTTTTTGAGGATAAGGCATTTTGGCTTTGTATTCCTCAACCTTAGTTGCTGCAGGTTTATTACATGTAGAAGTGGGTTGGGAAGCCTTTTTAGAAGGGTTGTTATCAGCACTTGTATGTGACTGATCTCCCACTGGTGTTTGAATGCTAGGGGTGGAAGCTGGAGTGGCGTTAGACGCCAACTCCTTATCTGTTACTGGCGTCTGAACGCCAGAACTATGCTTCCCTTGGGCGTTCAACGCCGGATTCATGCTTGTTTCTGGCGTTGAACGCCTGAAATGAGCATGGTCTGGGCGTTCAGCGCCAGCCTTATTCCTCTCTGGGCTCTGATTGTCCTCAGAGGGATTTTGAGTAGCTATCTGTTCATTTCTTGGCTTCCTGCTGCTTTGAAGCGAGATATTTAATGTTTTCCCACTTCTTAATTGAACTGCTTGGCATTCTTCTGTTATTTGTTTTGACAGTTGGCATTCTTGTTTCCTGTAGTATTTCCTTGAATTCAGCTAGCTGCTGGGTTAGAAAGTCTAATTGCTGATTGAATTCATTAGCCTGATCCGTAGGACTGAGTTCAGCAGTTACTGTTTTAGCTTCTTCTTTCATGGAGGATTCACTGCTTAGGTACATATGCTGATTTCTGGCAACTGTATCAATAAGCTCTTGAGCTTCTTCAATTGTTTTTCTCATATGTATAGATCCACCGGCTGAGTGATCTAGAGAAATCTGAACTTTTTCTGTAAGCCCATAGTAGAAAATGTCTAATTGCACCCACTCTGAAAACATCTCAGAGGGGCATTTTCTTAGCATCTCTCTGTATCTTTCCTAGGCATCATAAAGGGATTCATTATCTCCTTGTTTGAAGCCTTGGATGCTTAGCCTTAGCTGTGTCATCTGTTTTGGAGGAAAATAGTGATTTAGGAATTTTTCTGACAGTTGTTTCCATGTCTTTATGCTGTTCTTAGGTTGGTTATTTAACCACCTCTTAGCTTGATCTTTTACAGCAAATGGAAACAGTAATAATCTGTAGACATCCTGATCTACTTCCTTATCATGTACTGTGTCAGCAATTTGCAAAAATTGTGCCAGAAACATTGTAGGTTCTTCCTGTGGAAGACCGGAATACTGGCAGCTTTGCTGCACCATGATAATGAGCTGAGGATTCAACTCAAAGCTACTAACTCCAATGGAGCGTATACAGATACTACTCCCATATGAAGCAGTAGTGGGGTTAGCATATGACCCCAGAGTCCTCCTGGACTGTTCATTTCCACTTAGTTCCATGATGGAATAAAGGAGATGGTATAGATGTTGATATTATTTATTTTATAAAAATTTATTTTATAAAATAAAATAAAAATAGAACAAGTAAAAACGAAATAAAATAAAAAAAATTGAAAAATATTATTATTTTTTTTTTGAATTTTGAATTTTATGATGAAAGAGAAAAACACAAAAAAGGCACAAGATTTAAAATTTTTAGATCTAATGCTCTTTATTTTAAAAAAGTTTGGAGGAAAAAACACCAAGGAACACCAAACTTAAAACTTTTAAGATCAAAACACAAGAAAGACTCAAGAACACCTTGAAGATTCACAAGAACACCAAGAACAAAAGAAAGAACACCAAACTTAAAATTTTTAGAAAACCAAGATAAATTTTTGAAAATTAAAGAAAGATCAACAAGAAAACACCAAACTTAAAGTTTGGCACAATATTAAATCAAGAAAAATTATTTTTGAAGAAAAGATTTTAAAAAGAAGATGCCCAATTGCCAAGAACATAAGCCAATGCTATAACCAACTGAGCTAAAAATGTAATGTATTTTAAAGATGTATTATTTTTATAGATAAGAATAAATTTTTTTTTTTAAAACTAATGTCCTGAAAAAGCACAAGAAAAACAAGAAAAGACACAGAACAAGACAAACCAAAGATCAAACAAGAAAAATTGACAAGAACAAATTGAAGATCAAGGAAGAACAAGAACATGCAATTCGAAAAATTAAAAGACAAGGAAAGACATGCAATTGACACCAAACTTAGAACAGGACACTAAACTCACGAAAATTAGAAATTGATAAAGAAAAATAATATATTTTTGAAAAATTTTTGAAAAGGAATAATAAAAGATGCAATTCTTGTAAAAAAAAGGATAAATTCTTCCTAATCTAAGCAACAAAATAAACCTTTAGTTGTTCAAACTCGAATATTCCCCAGCAACGGCGCCAAAAACTTGGTGCATGAATTTGCAATCCGTACAACTAACCAGCAAGTGCACTGGGTCGTCAAAGTAATACCTTACGCGAGTAAGGGTCGATCCCACGGAGATTATTGGTTTGAAGCAAGCTATGTTTATTTTATTAATCTTGGTCAGGATGCCAATAAGGTTATTTGGATTTAATTGTAAGAAGTAAAAGTATTTGGAATAAGGAATTGTTACTTTATTAATGGAGAATATGTTGGAGTTTTGGAGATGCTTTGTCCTCTGAATTTCTGCAATGTAATATTCAACTCAATTGTTTGTAAAGTTCCATCCATGGCAAGCTGTACGTAGGGTGTCACCATTGTCAGTGGCTACTTCCCATCCTCTCAGTGAAAACGGTCCAGATGCTCTGTCACAGCACGGCTAATCA
>NC_029781.3:58745161-58745386 GCF_000817695.3 Arachis duranensis
TGATCCTCAAGAGTGGCCGCCATCAGTTCTAGCTTATACCACGAAGATTCTGATTAAGGAAGCTACAAGATGCTCATTCAATCTGATGTAGAACGGAGGTGGTTGTCAGGCACACGTTCACGGATTGAGGAAGGTGATGAGTGTCACCTCCTTCACAATTAAGCGCGAATGAACATCTTAGATAGGAACACACACACGTTTGAATGAAATAGAAACAATTGCATT